>NW_004955406.1:1439825-1532110 GCF_000276665.1 Chinchilla lanigera
CTTTCTTTCTTTCTTTCTTTCTTTCTTTCTTTCTTTCTTTCTTTCTCTCTTCCTCTCTTTCTCTCTTTCTTTCCTCCTTTCCTACCTCTCTCCTTCCTTCCTTCTTCTTTCCTGGTTGCCTTTTTTTCCTTCCCTGAAGAATAAGACAACCAGATTTTCACTTATAAAACTGGGACAGCCTAGCAGGGGACACAGATTTCCATGAAGCATCTTCTGGGGTTAATAATATCAGTAATCGGAGACTGTCTGGTGATGCAGAGAGAGATGAATTGCGGTGGACAGGAAGTCAACAGTGCCGTGTGTGTTTGTTCTCTGTGGAGTGAGTTCAGTGCCCCGTGATCATTAACCAAAAAGTTGAGCTGGAGTGTAACCCCCTGTAAACTCTTGAACTCCAGGTTATTTAGAGACAAAGACAGATGGCAAAGCAGATTTGCTAAAGAATTACATAAATGGGCCAAATTCCACTGGCTATATGTTCACCTATTTGCCTTTGGAAGTAAACTACTTGTGCTGAAGCCAAAATCATTGGTTAAAATCTAGTTTCTCCCACCTCCCATGTGGTCTTTGGCCCCTATGCTTAACTAGCACATTTTCCGCACACCTACATGGTTGTAATTTAATCCTTTCTTTTGTCAGAAATGTATGCTGTGGACTGTTTCTCCCCAGCACTACGCTGTGTAATGGGAAATAGAAAGGTAGATGAGACGGGCAGTTCTGAAATTTGCATGGAGGAGTAAAGATCTCTCAGGACATCAGCCATACTCTCATAAGGTTGTAATGTAATATTCGTTCACTGAACAGCCCATTTTAAATATTTTGAAAAGGTAAGAGGCCAGTGACAGAATAAAAGCATAGAGAAAGTTAAACTGCGAAAACTGAATACAGTCACAGGCTGCACAGTGACATTTCAGACAGTGACAGACAGCATGTTCGGTGGTCCCATAAGATTATAACAGAGCTAAAAAAATCCCTATCTCCTGGTGGCATCGCGACTGTCAGGACACCGTAGCGCAATGTGATACAGATTTGCTGATGTTAGTGTAAACAAACCTGCCGTCTTGCTGGTTGTGTAGAAAAGCACGGGCCATGCAATTATGTGCAGCACATAATACTTGAGAGTGATAATAAACAACTGTGTTAGTGGTTTATGTATTTGCTGTACATGGCTTTAATCGTTATTTTAGCGTGTGCGCTTTCTGCTTATACAAACAAATGTACTGTGAAGCAGTATGCCTCGTGCACGTCAGGTTTGCTGAGTAGTTGTAGTTGAGAGGTCACGCTGAGTGATTCGCTGTCCTATCCCAGTTCATGTATGTACCCTCGAGGAGAGTCACATGATAACATCACCCAACAACACCTTTCTCAAACACATCCCTATCACGGTACAGCAGGACACTAACAGGAGGAAGCAGCTACACATAACATGCATTTCAAGTGCTTCTATTTACATGGAGCTCAAAGACAGATCAGAATAAGCTAAGGTACTAAGAATCAGTACAGTGCTAACCTGTGAGGAAGAAGGAAGATGGTGATTTGGAACCATCCGAGGAAACTTTAAGGTACTGGTGATATTTTGTATGTGGATTGAGAAGAGATAAGATAAAAGGTGCTCACTTTGTAGTAATGAGTAGTCAAGTGGTACCGATGTGATCTGTGCACTTTTCAGTATAATGTTTAGTAAGAGTAGCTTATTAAAATGTGAAATTAAAGCCTTATGATATGTTTTTCAGTGTTATACCTGGTGGTAAAACTATAAAGAAGTGTGAGCAAATTAGTCCTCCTAAGGTTAAGTTCCTGATTTTCCTGTCCTGGAGGAAGGAGGTGGATCAGGAAGGGCTCACAAGGTCTCTGAGGGACTTGTTAGGATGTCCCGTATTTTAACTCAGATGAGGGAACATTGATATTTATTGTATTATTCTTTACATTTTGCATGTATGTTTTATATTTTGTGCACAACACATTCATTTCACAATTTTAGTGTTTCCTGGAGTTTTGGTTCAGGACAAAATGAAATCAGCATAATCCACCCTGTGTCTCCCACTGAATTCAGCTGTACAGTTTGAATGACTTCAAGGAGTTGCTGGGTGAGGATTCCGGAAGGGAAAAGGTACATCAGACGTGGAAATGTCCTGAGGCTGGTGGGCAGTGTGGCGTTGTTCCCCTCTGCTAGCCCCTGGCTCGATCTCATTGTGGTTGAGGCCCAGAAGTGGCCAATAAAGTGTAGAGAGAAAGGGCCAGGAGAGTCCTCTGGATGCATTTGAGGAGTGGTGAAGGCAAAAAGGAGATTTCTCCTTCCTCCCCTCCCTCGCCTTCTGTTGCAGTCACATTTCTCCATTTTCCTGCCTCTAAATGCTTCCACGAAAGTGTCCATGATAATTGTGACAGGGTCTGCACGGACCAGCATCTGAGAATGGAGCCACCTTCTCTCAGCAGTGGAGGAGCGGTCCTAAGAGGGTGGGAGGGGCGCAGTCTTTGTACCCTCTGTGCCCCTTTCTCGTTGTTCTTGTGCTCTGCAGCTCAGTGGGACAACTAAAGCCCCAGGTTTATGGGTAGAGGGCTCAAAAGAGGAACCCAAGGGAACAGAAAGTGCCAGGGACAGCGCAGTAGTTCATAATGTGGGAAAGTGACCCCATAAAGATGTTTCTGAACTCGTGATCCCACCTCTTAGAGTGAGGATCTGATCAAAGTTCTGAGAAGGAAACTCAGATATACTATTGCCTACGTCCATCCTGGCACCTGGGTGGCTCATCCACAGGACGAATCTGAATGGCGCTGGGAAGACTTGGAGAACCCACCGAACACTGGGCCCACAGGCCGCAGAGGCCAGTGGGAACCTGCAGGTTCAAGCTCACCAGTTGGACTGTTGCTGAAACAAATGTATCACATACTCCACAGGATTTCAATAAGACGTGCAGTCTCATAGTGTGATGACTGAAAGATCTGAGATACCGTCTGAAATTGCCTGGCATAGCAAGGACTTAGAGAATATACACAGAAAAAGCAACAGATTCTGGTGTTGGAAAGATACAGATGTTGGAATTAATAGGGCTTTTATAGAAGCTGTTCTAAAAGTTCTCCAACCAGCAATCAAAAATACTCTTGAAACAAAGTATAATAAAAGGTCTCAGCAAAGAAATGGGAAATGCAAAGAAAAATTAAGTGAAAATTTTAGAACTGAAGAACACCATAATTCACCGTAAGAATTTTACTAGATCAGCTTAACAGCAGGATGGAAATGAACAAGAAGAGTTGACACATGTGAAAATAGGTCAGTATAATTATCCAACCTAATAAACAGGGGAAACAGATTACAGGAAATATAAATGGAGCCTCAAAGACTGAAACAGTGGAAAACTATACTGTGTCATAGAAGCTCTAGGAGGACAGGGGAAATATTGGGGCATTGAACGCACTTGAAGAAATCACGGCCACTTTCCACACTGGTGCAAAGAATATAATCCACAGATTGAGAAAGTTCAGTGCAAACCAAACAGTGTAAACCCAAGTAAATTCATGTTGGAACATAGTATATTCAAAATGCCCCAGAGTGAGGACAACATAATTTAAAAGTGGCCAGAATAAAATTATGAATTTTCTATAGAGAGGATAGATTTCTTACCAGAAACCATGAAAACCAGAAAGAAGAAACATACCGTCTTAAGGTGCCACGAAGAACTGCTGACATGGATTTGCATATCCAAGAAAAATACTGCTCAGAGCTATAGATGAATCAAACATATCCACAGATGAGCAAAAAGAAAACTGGTCACCCACAAACCACCTCCAGAACCATTTCTAAGTGTTCTCCCTAGAACAACTACTAAAAATGTACAAGAGACAATGAAAGAATATTAGCTGACTACTTAAAATGGAAGGCTAAAGATCCTCAAGTAACTATGAAAAGGCCTGAACAAAAAAAAGAACAAATAGAAAACCACAATAAATCAGTAGGTATGAATCCAAGCACAAGGATGAGTAAATGTAAATGTTCTAAATGCAATAATTAACAGTGGATATTAGCAGAAATGAGTAAAATAAAATACAGCCCACGTCTATGTTATCTATAAGAAACTCCTTTTTACTAAGTAAATACATGGCAAAAAGATAAAAAATGATGTTGGCTGCAGACATTAATCAAAACAAAGCTGGAACTGGTACGTCAGTTAGATAAAGTAGACTTGAGAGTGGAAAAAAAAAACAATAATATCAGAAATAAAAAAGGGCATTAGTTGGAGATGTAGCAATTCTAAATATATATATATAGAATTATGAAGCAAAAATATAGAATTCAGAGTAGAAATAGACACAATTATGGTTGATTTGCTCCTCTTTCTGTAGCAGATAAAACTAATAGAAAGTCATCCAGATTATAGCAGAACTGAGCAATACCATCAACCAATTCGGATCTAACTGGTGCTCTTAGAGTATTCAACCCAATGACAGCAGAATACAGACGCTGTTCAAGGCGGCATAACATTCATCAAAATAGACCCTATTCTGGGTCACAGAAGCACTTTTTAAAAATGTAAAAGAATTGAAATAATATAAAATATATACATAGGCATAAAAAAGATATATAAATAAATAATGGATAATAGGAAAATATCTAAGCTTCAACATTAGACAATGCATTTCTAAATAATCCACAGTTAAGAGCCTTTTCAAGAAAAATGTAAAATATTTTGAACTGAATGAAGATGAAACCATGCATATCAAAGTGGTTTGTATGCACCTAAGGCAGTGCCTGCCAGGTATTTTACTATACAGAGTGTGTGGCTATGTTAGGAGGGGAGAGAGGTCTTCTGTTGGTAATCTTTAACTTTTGACTTAATAAATTAAAAAAAGAGGAACAAAATAAGTCTAAAGAAGCACAAGAAGGCATTACAAAGATATGTATAGACATTAATGAAGTTAAAAATAGAATTTAGAAAAGCATTAAAACGGCTCATTCTTTAAAAGAAATAAAATTGATAAACTCTACGAAAATTGACAAAGAAAAAAAGAAAATGCAGTACACAAACTAAAAAATCAGGAATAAATAATACACTCTAGACACTATGGTCATTAAAATTCTAGTAAGAAAATATTACGATCAATGTGATATGTAAGTATTTGACAACTTAGATGAAGGGACACATGTCTCAAAACCACGAACTTCCAAAAGTCACTCGAGCAGCATAATAGATTACCTATTTCTTATTAAAGAAATTGAGTTCTTATTAAAAACCTTCTGTAAAAGAAATCTCTAGGTCCAGATAGTTTCACTGATGCATTCTACCAATTAAAGCAAAAAAACCCACAAAAAACCAAAAAAGCCATACTAATTCTACAAACTCTTTTTCAGGAAATAGATAAAGACTGAATATTTCCCTACCTGTTTTGTGAGGCCAGAAGGTAATGAGGTGTTCAAAGAGAACCCCAGGGCCCAAAACAGGCAACCAGGGGAGAAGAAACGGGGTGAAGGGAAGAAGGAAGGAAGATAGAAGAACGGAACAGCCTTCATGACCATTGCTGTACAAATGCTCAGTAAAATATTAGCCCCAACTATCTCAAGATATAAAAGGAATAGCAATTGCAAAGTTAGGTTGCAAAGCTGGTTCGATATTAGAAACTAATCAGTATAGGGGCTGGGGATTTAGCTCAGCGGCAAAAGCGCCTGCCTGGCAAGCGCAAGGTCGTGAGTTCGGTTCCTGGTACCGGAGAAAAACCAAAAAACAAACAAACAAACGAAACTAATCAGTATAATCTAGTATATTCTTTCTCTAAAGAATAAAATCATAGATTCATATTACTCACTGCAGAAAAATACATTTCCCAGTCGCTAAGATCTACTGTTGATAAAAATTCCTTCCAAAGTAAAAACAGAAGGAAACTTCCTCAATCTGATAAAGTCAATCTGTAAAATATCTATAAGTAATGTAATTAATAATGTAAGACTAACTGCTTTTTCCCTTGAATAAGAAACACAGCGAGGATGTCTGCTTATAAAACTGTTATTCAACATTGTGCTGAAATTCAACATTGTGCTGGCTAGTAAAATATGTTAAGAAGCAAAAAAGGCAAATAAATTGGAAATAAATAATGTTGGTTCTTTATAAGTGCTTCATGATTATATGTATAGAAAATCACAAGAAAATTACCCAAAAAAATTCCTTAAATAAAAAGTGATTTTAGCAACTTTGCAAGATACAAGTTCAAAATCTTTATACATTTCTGTATACTAGCAATGTATAACTGGAAAGTGAATTTTAAAAAATTAAATATTCACCATAGTTACATAAATAAAATAAAAATTGATTAAAAACCTCAAAATGAAATGTAAAACAATAAAATGTTTAAAAGAAAATGGGAGGAAATTATCATATTCTAGGATTAAGAAAAATTTCTGAGACATGACACTAACAGTACAATCTATAAAATGAAAAAATAATAAATCAGTTTTCATCAAAATTTAAAATGGCATAACTGTATTGCTGGTGTCTGATGGTTTGTTGAGGGGAACAGTTAATGATTAAAAGGGTTTTTTTAAAATATTTTGACCAAGTTTTCATGCTGTCTGGTAATCTGAGCAATTTATGTGGTGACAACAATTTCCAGTACAACAACCACTGATGAATTCCTACAATCCTTTCCAGTGAAACTACATATTGTCTCTAATGTTCTTTTAAATTATTATTCTTTTATTCCCTTTAATGGTTTGATCAACTTTGCATTCTTACATCTAGTAATCTGAGCAACTTCACTGAAGATAACACTATGTAATATAATAACCACTGTTAATCCCTATCATTTGGTTTGAAACCCTGTATCATTCTTAATGTCCTTGCTTTGTTTTGTTTGTATTTTGCTATTGTTTCTTTTTTTTGTACTATTTTCTTTAAAATAAAAAAAATTATGTAAAAAAAATTTTTTTAAATGGTAAAATTTCTGAAAACTGAGCCATAAAAAACCTAATTTAAAAATGGGCCAAGGCTTAACTAGATACTTGATAATATCAGGTATTATCTTTATAATATCAATACATATCTTTTGATCAAAGATAATTCATGTGATGAATATTTACACATGAAAGTGGGCAATACATTAGTTATAAGGAATATGCCTAGTAAAGCCTCAGTAATCTTTATTACACATCAGCCCACATGGCCGGTTTGTAGTGTCACAATACCAGGCCCTCATGAGTGTGTGAGCTGCTATACTTTGCTGGGAGAAATAAAATAACACAACCAGTTCGAGAAACAATTTGACAGCTTTCTATGTAATGAAACATGCACTTCCTGCATCCCATCCCAGGATATTTATCCTAGAAAATTATTTTTAAAAATCTTATGATCACACAAAAACCTATACATGAATGTTTATAGCAGCCCTCTTCATAATTGTCCCAAAATGAAAGCAGAGAATTTGATAATGTATAAAAACAAAAAGTATTATTAAAGCACAAGCAAAGTGCTTTTGAAAACTGACTTGAATTAAATTACCCTGCTTTCCTCTCCCTCAGTGAGAGTGTGTGATACAGTCTCTACAGGGCAGTCAGCAACTAAGTCGGTCCTTGCCTCAGTTTACCTATATGCACCGCGTAAGGAGAGTTATTCTGGCCGCTGCTCCACATCCTGAGACCCCAGGTCACCCACAGTTATAGCTCACGGCAAAGACCCTTGAAGAACGCCGATACTGCACAGTTTCATCATTTTATTTCCTAAAACCAAATATATCTTTACGCATGTCTCCATTTGAACACGGGTGAAGATCATAACAGAAGCTCATAATTAGGGGAATTTTAAATATTTAAGGTTAGAAAAATACCAGTATGCAGAAAAACGAAAAAGGAAAAGAGATTACTTTTATGCGTGCTCTCTTTTTTAAGTTTGAAAACCCACATCAAAGAATGAGAGGAAATGCAATCACGGACGCCGGAGTTTGAAGGCTGTGAGAAACCATGCGGAGGAAGAAATGCGGACCTACCGACAGTCCCTGCGGAAGATGAAGATAACCGTGAAATGTGGACCTTTCTCTCTCACCAGACAGCCACTGCGCATGCTTTTCATGGTTGTCCGAGATTCCTCGGAAAGTAAAATGTGTGCTTGCTACCTTTCCCTTCAGTTGTACATTTCCATATTAATAAGGCCATGCATATTGAAATAAGAATAAGAGCGCCCTTTAAAATGCGTCACTGTATTGCATAGTACAAAGGGAATGAATGCATAGGTCCTGCTGGCCATGAACACTTGAACTATGGCCACTTACTGTTCAATAAAAAATGTTACATATCTACATAGCTTATGTGGAGGACCAGTTAGTAAGTACGTTTATTTCTTGATGGTATGTTTGACAATAGTATTTTCCATAAACTGGTAGGAATGAGATTCACTGCTGTTAAGCAGTGTGGTCCAAATATTTGCATTTACTGGGCAAGAACTAAAGGGTAACAGAATTTCTGTTAGCACAAACGACCAGGCAGCTCTTTCAAGAATAGTTTATATATTGTAGAGATGAGCTGATGACCATAAAATGTCATGCTTTCTTTTGAAAGCCTTTCCTTATACCTTTTTGTTGGCCTTATTATACGGTGAAAGACTCTGGAACATGTAAAAGTATATTGTGTTATTGCTGTGTGTAAAAGATGCTAATATTGTCTAAGGACTCAGCATGTAGGAAATGCAAAGATAATTTTTAGCCCTGATGCCTCTAAAGAAATGCCCCTATATGAAACATTTTTCTGCACCAAAGAACTTAAGACTTTTCTTTCCTCATTAACATTATTAGCTAAGTGATAAAAGCAAAACCTTCTAAATTAAATATTCTATTGCATTACATTTTTCGCATGTGTTGGAATTTTGTATTATTCCAACTGCTAAAGCAATTGCACCATGTTTGCTTTTTAAGCTTAATCTGGTTATTCTCCCCTTTTAATTGTAACATAAAGTTCTCAAAGACAAAAGTGAACAGAGGCCAGAAGCCCCATACGTGCTGTGAAGCCAGGCAGGAAGCTTAGCTACTTCCTACGACAGCGTACTTTGTAAATGTGTTTCTGAAACCCTTAAGGTAAGACTTAAAAAAAAAAAAAATTGGACAATTGTCAAGGATGGTTGATTTTTAAGGCTTAACTACCTGAGCAATGTTCATTTAAAATAACATATGAGTCTCAATCAGAATGATCTGAGCTAAGCAAACGGCCACTTTGTCCTTCCCTTTCCAGCAAGTTCTGAGATGGTACAATATCTGTGAGGGGGGAATTTCTTTGGTCAGTGCTCTTTATTCTTTCAATAAATTCAAGACTAGTGGAAACCTTCTTCTTATAGGAAACTTTCCTAGGTAGATAGCCCAACTTTTTTTCCCCTTATTCATCAAAATGCAGAGCTACCAGGAAAGAGTACATGGTAAAGGTCTGATTTAGGTTTGGGAATCCGATATTTTGTCAGAAGAATGAACATCTCTTCAGGGCCATTCCTGTGATGCCAAGGGCTTGGGCTCCTTATGTTCTGTGGATATGACCTCTAACAACCTAAGGCTGTCTGATAGTGGTAGAATCTGGGGACCAAGAGCCCATATTTGGGTCATTTCTTTTCTTGGCTGGGCTTGTTCTGTGGGTTCCTGCCTTTCAAACATGGCTGACCTTCCTGGAGGATTCTGGGTGTTCTCTAGAGGATCCCTGGGCAGTGTTTTCATAGGTGCACATGGTGCTGTCTGAGTCAGTCAGTCTGGTCAGTCTCCCCCAACTACAGCCCCGACAGTGTGAACAGATCGCAAGGGCTGTTCTTCAGAGAAATACCCAGGTGTCCCTTACTCTACTTTGCCTCCTTAGAATCTTCACACTTCCGGTTGAAATGAAAATTTTCAGAAACAACTGTTTTTCTGTATTTATTCTCTCATTTCCTTACAGCTTTCTTTTGGGCTATTGTGTCAACATTAGCCTAGAGGTGAGAATCCTGAAAAAGTACAACAATGATCCTTAAATGTTATCTGAATCCATGAACAGACATTTTCAAATGGCTTTCATAAATGTTTTAAATTTATTCCAAAATAAGGCTGACCTCTTTGTAGGTAATTTTGTTAACAGAACTGAGCTTGGTTTGGTTTTCACTGACTTGTTGATTTAGGGACCAGCTGCCTCCTAGGAAACTGTGATCAACAGCTATAAAAGCAGATCATAAATATGTCAGATGCCTGTAGGAATTGGGAAAGTTGATTTGTCCTGTGATCCAATCTGGTTTAAAGATTGGTGCCACTTGAAATTACTATCCTTAGGAAAGTCATTAACATCTTCCAAAATAGTTTGTAGGTACATGTATATGTGTGCATGTTGTATAATTATAGTTTCCTTCGATGTCCTTCCTTTTCAACTTTATGATTTCCTTACCCTCTCCTCTACCCCTAATAGTCTATAACTCAGAAAGGATAAGGGATGCCAGAATGTTCCAACGCTATTGCTTATTTAGGAAGTAGACAGAAATAGCATGGGTATGGTGAAACAGTTTGGAGAGATATGAGTAGAACTCCAGAAGTGAGAGGTGCGGTTGTGCAGTAGAGACCAGGAGAGCGAAAGAAAGGGCTCCTGGGCAGCAGAGATGGTGTGGGAGAGGAAGTTGTGTAATTAGTGATCTTTGAGCTCAGACTTCAAGGGCAAATTAGGATACACCAGATAAAAGGTGCAAGAAAACATAAAGGACGTGACCCTTTAAAAGGACAGGAAAGAACCAATCCAAAGGTTGAGAAAGATCATTTTATTTGGGTTACAATAGTATCTATTTCTCAAAAGGGTGTTGGAAGACAGCTGAAGTGTGGGAGAAAGGGCCTGAACAGATGGACTGCTCCCTCACCTGATTCTCCATTTCCCCACTGATGTGACAGCTCATTGTTTTCTGAGATGTGGATGACTCTTTCTAAGCCCCTGGGCTCTACAGCTGGAATGAAAACCCTGGAAAGATATGGGAGTTTCTGTAGGAACATAGTAAGATTTTGAAGGGGAGAAATTCTTAGAATGAAAGAAAATTTTGTTCTCTTGAATTTTGTTTTATTTCACTGTGACCTTAAAGAAAAAAATAGCTTTAAAAGAAAAGCTATAATTACTTCTTTTCTTAATTTGCCCTTATTCTATATTGCCCTATTCTCTCATATATATTTGATTGAAAAAGTGACTGTTTAAATTTTTAAAAGTTTTATTATAGTAAAAGACACTATTATGGTTGATATATTGTGTCAACTTGGGGGGTCTAGAGGTTTGGCTAAGTGACTCAGCAGGAAGCCAGGGTGCTTAGTTTGTATACAACCTGAGCCTGTGGAAGAGGAGGACATGGAGAGTATGTGAGAGCTACATACCCCTTAGGTGGGGGTAGCCTGTTTGCAATGTAAGCGAAGGAAAGAGGCTGCTTGCTGCCATTCCCCTTTGCTCTTGCTGCTTTGCTATCTTCTGCCTCAGAGCTAACCAAGTATGGACTGAAACCTCCACAAACCATAAGCTAAATAAACCTTTCCTTCCTTCATTTTGGACATCAGGTATTTTATCCCAGCAATGAGAGAAAAGTAACCAAGACAGACACATTGCCAGTAATAATCCTCAAAATACTGCCTGTTGCTTTGATCACAGTCATCCCATTATTCCTGCCACTTTCTGAAGCAGTTCTGGAAGTCCTCTTTCATGAGTCTCTTTGGTCCTGCTATTATGGGTGCTGTGATGTCTTGAATTGCCTCAAAATACTTACCTTTTATGGTCATTTTGACTTTGGGGAAGAGCCAGAAGCCACGTAATGCCAGATTCAGTGAATAAGTAGATAAGGACACGCTATAATGCTTTCATTTGACAAAAATTGCTGTAAACATTTAAGGAACAAAATGTAATCATAAAATACAATAAAGGTTTATATTACAAAAATTATTACAGTAAAAGACACATTGCCACAATTCCCCCTCAGAATACCCTGCCCTGCTTTGGGTCCATTTATCCCACTGTTCTTGGTGATGATTCTTTTACTATAATTTTTTTATAATTTAAACATTCACTATATCTTTTAATCACCCCTTGTCTATCAGTGATTCTAAAATTGTGCTCTTGGGACCAGCATTGTCAACATTAACTGAGAACTTACTAAAACCACAAATCCCTAAGTCCTGTCACAGACCCCCTGAGTCAGAGACTCAGCTTTTGGCCCAACATTGTACGTTTTTATGCTCATTCCAGGTTCCTTGGAAAGTTTGAGAACCACTGGCCCATGTTATCCTGTTTCTTTGTATGAGACACTTCATACCATCTTCTCCTTAACTGAAGTTTGCGCATACGTTCTGTTTAAATAACTATTAAATCTCCTATAGACAATGGTCCTATCTTTGCTTTTAACAGCCCTCTTGAGGTGTGAGTTGTAGATGATTAACTGAGCGTTGGAAGACCGTGATTTCCACCTTGATGTGCACGCGTGTGTGCACACACGCACCCATTAAATCAACAGCATAATGAAGACACAGAGCTGGGCCTCGCCCCCAGAACCGCTGTGTGCCTCCCTCCTTATCTTTTTTTTTTTTTTTTTTTTTTGTGTGTGGTACAGGGGATTAAACCTACAGCCTTTACACTAAGCTACATCTCCAGTTTTTTTGGTTTTTCTCTGGTACCAGGAACCGAACTCACGACCTTGCACTTGCCAGGCAAGCGCTTTTGCCGCTGAGCTAAATCCCCAGCCCCCCTCCCTCCTTATCTTCCTTCCCTGGTGTCTCACTGACCCCTTTGGCCTTTTGCAGCCACTCACTGCCTTCCGTGTCTACAGCTAAGTGTCCTTAACCTTTGTGGAGGTGGAATTATATATGTCCAGCCTGCTTCATTTCACTCAGCATAGTCACTGACCATGTATCCATACTCTCGCACATATCCGTAATTCATTCGTTTTTATTACTGAGTGCAGGGGATTGCATGGATAAACCACAGTGCATTTCCTCAGGAGCCTGTTGGGAGCTTGTGTGTTGTGTGCCGTTTGGGCTGTTAAAAAATGCATCTGCTGAAAACATCTGTGTAAACGTCTCTGTATGCACGTACTAGGCTTTCCTTTCTCTTCGGTAGAAACCCAGGAGCGGGTGAGGTGTTGGGTGTATGGCAGTTTCTTAGAAAGTTAAGCTTTTTCTGTGTACTTGTACAGTTTTATGTTCTCAACAGGGCACAGGAGCTCCATTTTTGCTAAATCCTTAACATCTTTAGGCTTTTTTATAAAGTGTTTTATTAGCACATGTTTGCCGCTCATGAAGATGACATTCCTCCTGAGGAGTCTGTGCCTGTCCACAGCCTGTCTTGATGCTGTTTTCACTCCCTCCCTCCCAGCCTTCCCTCCCTCTCTTGATCTCCTCCCCCTTTGCAAAAGCTCTGTCTCACTATTTCCCACCTAGGCTTTTTAATGGTATTTATTTTAATATGCTTGGGATATCTTATTGTGGTTTAAAGATTGCATTCTCCTAATGACACAGGATGCTGAGCCATTTTCCTGCATGTATTTGTCATTCATGGACCATAGCGTCCTTCTTTTAAGTGTGTATGCAAACCATTTGACCACTGCCGTATGAGGTTTTTTGCTTTATGATTGTGTTCTGGTCATTCTTTCTATATTCTGGATACAAACCCTTTATTAAAGTTATTATTTAAAATAGGTTTTGCCATTGTTGGCTTAAGTTTTCATTCTTTTAACAGTGTCTTTCAAAAAGCATAAGTTTTTAATTTATTAATTTGTTCTTTTATGAATTATGCTTTTTATGCTTTACCCTAAAAGAAAACATTTTACCTAACTCAGATAAGAAATATTTCCTTACATTTGTGGTTATTTTCTTTCTTTTTTTAAAGGAAACATATAGGAAAGTCTTTTCTGTCTGGTCTAACAGTCTCTAACTTTTAACTGGGATATTTAGACCACTTATGTTTAATGCATTTATTTGTATAATTAGATTTAAATTTAGAATTTGGCCATTTATTTTCTATTTATCTCCTATTTTCTTTATTTCCTTTTATCTTTCTGTTTTCTTTTGGATTAATTGAATAATTCTTATGATTCTTTTTTTTTGCCAACCTTTGCTACCTTGTTGTGGTAGTTGATCTGGGACTTATAATGTGTATCTTTACTTATTATGGCTACATTCTACTGATTTGTATCACTTCCCTTACAGTATGGGATTTACAATGGTATCCTTTGTACTTTGCCACCTGTAGATTTTTGTGCTATTTTGGTCACATGTTTTACTGTTACATTAATTGCAAATCACGATGTTACATTAGTATTGATTTTTATTTAGCTCCAGGTATAGTGACACCTCCTCTAGTACCATCTACCTGGGAAGCTAAGGCTGAAGGATTGCTTGAGCTTGCAAATTTGAGAGCAGCCTGGGCAACAGAATGAAACTCTGTCTCAAAAATTTGTTTTTATTTAAACAGTGAATCATCTTTTCACTGGTGCTCTTGATTTCTTTTTGCAAATCCAGATTTCTGTCTTGTGTTTCTTTTTCAAAGATTTTCTAACATTTTTGTAGTGAGGATGTGCTCATAATGAATTATTTCAGCCTTTGGGTATCTGTAAAAGCACATTGTTTTGCCTTTGTTTTTGAAAGGTATCACCTTCTCCGTTGGCCATTTTGTTCTCCTCAGTTTATGTACATTTCTCCACGGTCTTCCTTTGGCAATGGGAAACTGCTGTCACCTGACCTCAGTGTCTCTGTGTTAGAGTCTCCCCTCTCTTGACTGCTTTTGTCTTTATCAGTAACTTCAAACAGCGTGATGACAGGCCTTAGTGGCTTTCTGCCCTTTTCTTGTGCTGAACTTGTGGGGCTTTATTGATGTTATAAATCTCTCATACTTCTACTTGCAGAATATAGCAGATGCAGGTATTGGCCCATCTTCCATGCTGTAATGAAGTACCTGTGGTAGGATAATTTAGAAAGGAAAAAGGTTTATCCACCACACAGTTCAGAGGCTGAACATGGTCCTGCTTTGGACTAGAGCACCCCAGCATCATCACACCACAGCAGGCGGTATTGGGTGCCTTTGAGAAAGGGGGCGATCTCACAGTCAGACGTGAAGCCAGAGCTCAGTGAGGGGCCGGGGTGCTCTGCATAACAGCTCCACTTGGGGAGCTTAACTCAGGGCCCACTGGAGCCTCCTGTAGGCCTTTAGCCCTTTCACATGCAGTACCCCAGCGATCCCAACCAACCCCTGCTGGACTGACACCTGCTGCTTCTTCAGCGCCCGTGTGCCTCCCAGCACCATCATACAGTGACCAGTGTCCTGTACCATGAAGCTCTTGGGACACGCCGAAGCTGTGTCTGAACCACAGCAACTGTGGGGACTGCTTGCAGGTCCTCTCTGCTCACCCTTGCCATCTGGGCCAATGGGCTGATTTGTCTTCTCACTTTGGCTCCTATGTTCCTGTGGTTCCTGGATGTTGAGACTTTTCCTTTCTTGAAAGTTGACTACGTTGCATTTCTCCTAATATACCCAAGCTCTGTTCTGGGCTGCAGTGAGGTGACTTGATTTTTTAGGACCCTACTTTTATGATTTGTTTAGGTGGACCAGAGCAGGGCTTAGTGCAGAGCCAACGGTGACCTGCCAGTGAGTCGAGACTTTACTGCACACCCACCCCATCGGCCCTGAATCCTGGCTCATTTCCAGCCAGTGCTCCTCCTCCACCTTCCCTAGTAGTTCATTCTTCAGCCTGGGGTCGTTTCCTCCTGCGCTTGTGCTGATGAGCTTTCTCCTCAGTGCTTGGAGACGACTCTCTGTCAGTGTGGTGCAGCATTGTCCGGAAAGCCTCAGCCATTACCCTCTGAGCCGCTAAGCTCCATCTCCTGGGTCCCCGGCGGCCCATGGCCTCTGCTAGCTTCAAGTCCATCCATAGCTGGGCCTGTCCCAGGGAGGATATGTTGTGACAACCCTGTTTTGCCTTGTGGTCTCTCACCTCCCAGAGATCACTGCCTTTGCCTGTCTCCTGCTGGCATCTTACAAATAGTTCTGTAAACTTTGTGCTTTGATTATCTCAGGGGTCAAGATATATCTGCTGAGTGAGTGCAGGAGTTGCTTCTCTCGGCTGGATGCAGAAGTGATCCTGCTTTATTTTTCTATATTAAAGCTTCTCACGGTGCTGGGGGATACTGGTAATATACCTGGACTTATTTATTGGCTCCTCAAAACAAGCTCAGGAGAGAAATGTCTGTGCTTTATGGATGCCAAAAAGTAGGGGTGAAGGACTGGCCCAGAGTCCCAGCACCAGCGAGTGTGAGAGGCAGCATGTCACGCAGACTACCTGAGCCCTGACTAACCTCGCTGCACTGCGGAAGTCACCCTGACAGCGGCGAGAGCTCGGGTCATTGATGAGGGGTCTTCTAAGCAGATCGCTAAATCTCGCTGAGCCTCTGTTTCCCCATTAGTACACAGGAGATGCTCATCCCTCCCAAAAGGAGCTTGTGAAGATGACATAAAATAGATATAAGGAACCTATGACAGTACCTGGCTCCTTTCCTGAAAATGTGCCAAAAATGTGTAAGGTCTAGCTAAGCCCAGGTCTCACTGCCCATCAGAACTAAAGCTTGCAGTGCAACTCCAGTGAGGAGATAAAACAACACCTTCATTTAATTTTTATTTTACTTGCAATGCATAATGGTTTCACTTCTATCTTCACCTGCCCCTTTTACCTTTACAGTCACCATTGAGGAAGGATCTGTTTTTCCCCTTGTTTTACAGATGGAGAGATCTAAACAGAGAGAGTTAGAGCAGTGGGTCAAGAGCCCACGATGAGCAGGTGGCAGCGGCAAGGTTGCTATTCGGACTTCCTGATTCATGTTAGTTCTTCTTAGCTTATGGACGCAGTGTCGGTGAGAAATTGAAAAATGCTTTGAGGGTATCCATGAATTTTTAAGTGGGCATATTTATGCATTGAATGTTATAATTAAAGGCCAAATGAGGGATGTTTTCCTAGTAAATGGGCTTGCATTTAGGTGAAGGCACCCTTAGCTGCTGGGAGTGGGGGGTTGGTCTTTGGACTCTGGCCTGTAGAGTATTAGCACCGGCTTACACTCCATGTTTTGAATGCCCTCTGACTGCCACGATCCCCAGAGAGAATGAAGTAGGCAGAGTGGCAGAATTAAATTTTTCTCTCCCCTTCTAGACTTTTATATTGTGTGCATGTTAAAGAACACTTTTCATGTTTATTTTTAAGTGTGATACTATGTGGGAGATATTGGTGCATTTCTTTTTATGTGTCTGGGATTGAAACCTGCAGGCAGAGTGTTGAAGTGAAATTGGCCCGAGACAGTTAATAAATTCTAAGCAGAGATGCATAAATCAGTAAAGGATATTTCTTTTAAACTTTCACCCCCCCACCCCCCCAAAGGGTGGTTCAGGGAGACCAGGACAGAAATGTCATTAGAGAATTGTTTTCTACCAGTTCAGAAAATAGAGGAGAGCATCCAGCAATGCTCAGTGCTGGTTAGCAGATTGTCATTTTTAGGTTTGATGTCCCAGGGTTTAATTGTCTTTCATGTGAACAATAGCAGACACTCTCTGGTATGCTATGCTAGCATGATAAAAGGGGCTCGTTCTTGCATAGCAATGCCTTTTTTTATTATTAGCGTAAAAAATTAGCAAGCTGGAAGTCGTTAGAAGGAGTTCCACTGGCATTAATTGTAATGCAGCCTGAATTTGTTTGCGGACCAGTACAGCAAGACAATAGCAGGGAGAGAAAAGAGCAATATTAATAGCCTTCTACTTATTGTATCATTTTAGTGGGCCTTAATAAGGTGTCTGCTGTCAACCGGAATTTATTTAAAAAAAAAAAGACATAGTAATTGATGTATTGCAGTAAGTATAGATGAGGCCCGACTTGATTAATGTATGAGTTGGCTTTTTAAGGCATTTTAAAAAGGCTTCTTAACTGGGTCTTAGGAGACTGGCACAAGCCCACTGCGAGCTCCCTTTCTGCATTTGGAAAACAGCCTGACAGCTGCTGATGTCTCCTGTGGGTTTTTCTCTTTTTTTCTCTTCCTGATCAGAGAAAACTGAAGTAATATACTCCTCGTCAATAATTGCAGTGCTTAAAAATCTTATAAAGGGATTTTGACTCTTCTCTCCAGAGAGAACTTTCCAAAGGTTAAATTAGTTTTACTTGTGTGTGCTTCAAATATCACCACTTGCAATAAGGAGTGGATTTGGTTTTTAAATAAGCTGCTATTTTGTGGGATGCTTGAACCCTGACCCTTTCGGACACAAACTGTTTTGATGTCAGAGGTGGATTCGCTCCAGAGCAATTTCAGATCAGAATGTGGTTCCTTGGTGTCCTGTGGATTCATTTCTTTTCATCCTGTGTAAGTGCCCATGCACGCATGTGTGTACACACAAGTGCGTGTGTACAGATGGATTCAGCAACTGGTAATATCCACAGGAGAAAGTGAAGAGCATGTTCCCCAGGAAATTTTCCTTTACTTCAGCTTAGGATCCAGTCATGCATTTGTCCTTTTACTGTATATACTGGGTATCAACTGTACCCTGTATTTTCCTTTTATGGAATTTGTTTTTAAATAAAAGCAGCCGGGTTATAATCCCAAGGGAGATAGGAGTAGGGGAAGAAACAGAAATCCTTTTGTATCCATGGGTGTCAACACAATGCCCCAGGTAACGAGGTGGGCTTTTTTGATAATGAGAAAAAGAAGACATTTGAAGAAATCCAGGCTGGCTGAAAGGTTCAGGTGAGTCAGGCTGTGCTGAAGGAGATTTCATTATTATTCTGCATAACTTGAGTGGAGGTGGACTCTGTAACATGAGACAGAGAGACAGAGGGACACCAGGGAAGGAGGCATGCCCTGCAGGTGGTTTCCAGGGTGTGGCACCCATCAGGTGGCCTGTCCCGTGTCCCGTGGGTACATCAAGGTGGTGTCTTTGCAGCTGGTGGATCGGGTTGGTTCCCGGATGTGGACTCCTCCCTGTCCCTGTGCTGGGAGCAGGTGGTGGGGCAGCCCCTGCGATGGGTGAAGGACACTTGTTCCACATGCAGGGGAGACCCCACCATCTACACATCGCATGTTCAGACGTATGCCACCCTGGCCATATGGACACTGAGTTACAAGGGCATCTTACTTCTTCACTTCAACTGGTGACAGTGCCTAACTTAGCTTTACAGTTTTTCTAATCTTTCCAACTTTTACTTTCCTCATCTGTAGAGTGGAAAAATAATGGTACCCTTGGAGGATGTTCTAAGAAGCCAGCGAGGTAACTGGAGGAAAGCCCTGGTCCCAGGGTCTGGCCCCCAGTCACACTATTCAAGTTAACCGTGGTACCATTGGCATCAGCTCTCCAGCACAGCAGGCCTCCTGTTGGCTGTTTTATTGGCAGGAATGTGGCTTTGTCCCCAACCTTTGTCATCATTTAAGCCAACTTTTAGTAGGAGGGTTTTGTCTCGGGGTATTGAATCCAAGTATTGTATTAGTTATCCATATGTCCTAAGTAATTTTGAAAAGTGTTACCTTTTCCTTTAGGATGAAAATCTATACATGACAAATTCTTCCAAAATGGAGCCCCATGTTGACCTCTAGTGAAGCCTAAGCCAGACTCTTTGGCCAGGAGCTTTCTATTGGTACAGGCTTCCTCAAAGGACAGAGCCCTTCTGGGGACCTAGGCTTTGTGACTGGTCAGCCATGAACCATCACCACGACCACCACACAGCCAATGGTAGCTATGCCATAAAGACATTGGGCACCTCCCAATGGGCACCACTGGACCATTGGGGGGCCATAAAGATGATGAGTTTCCCACCAGGTGCAGCCCTCTTTGTCTCCCCTGCCTGAGATGCAAACTGGAAAGGGTGAGCACCCTCAGACTGGGCAGTCAGTTAAATTGCATTGCAATGAGTTTAGTGAGTTTCCATCTGTACACATCTTGGTGGCTACAAGGAACTTGTTAAATGCTCCGAGATGCATGGAGGTGGTTAAGACGACTCCTGGTCCTCAAGAAGGTTACGGCCTAATAAGACACAGAGAGGTAATTGGAGGAAAGCCCTGGACACACAGCAGGATCCTAGCAGCCACTGAGCCTGACTGCAAGCTTCTCACAAACCCACGGCATCCTGGCTGGGTACAGGGTTATCACAGTCTTTTGAATTTAATAGAAGACTCATGTATTCTTCAGTGTAAACAAATTTTTGTAAAGCATGAATGTTGAAAAATGTATGCACAGTGATAGATAAGCAGTGTAATCATGTAATCAAGGAATTATGGTGAAGTGCTCAAAATATAGACAGATGAAAGAACAGGGTGGAAGCCAGAGACCATGGGACTCATTGTAGGACCTGGTATTGAGATATGGGGCATCAGGAGTTCCTTGAGGAAGAGCGGGCAGTGGGGCAGCTCTTTGAAAAGAGGGAGGAGGTGCTGGTAGATCCTTTGGGAGAGGGGACCAGGGAAGATCAGGAAGTATGCATGCAGAGCAGGGGGAAGGGGCAAGTAGTAAAGACCAGAAGATGTGAGAGGTGGAAGAATGGAGCAGCTGGAGTGGAGCTGTGTGCAGGAACTGTGATTGCTGACTAGGACATTCAGCTGAGAAGTAGCAAATATCTCAACCATTTAAACCAACTTATTACAGGAAGAGGCCTATTGCCATGACCTCACCTCAGAATCCTCCCCTCGCTTTGAATGCACTCTTCCCATCATTCTTGCCACTTTCTGAAGCAGTTCTGGAAGTCCTCTTTCTTGAGAGTCATTACTTATTTGTTCAATAAACTTCTCAGCAGCAGTAGGTTCATCTGCTTGTTTCCTGGTGTCTCCTCTGTCTCACTGTCCATCCTCAGGGCCCCCTAGTCAAGATCTAGGTTCCCTCTTTTTGACTGACTGCTTGATAGTTCTTTACGCTCCTTCACTTTGATGTTGGTGCGGCCCCATCAGGTAATTATTTTTTTTAACTCTTCCTGTGTACCAGTTGCCTGATATATATTTGACAGATCTTGTTTATTTCTGTAATGTTCAGGAAGAAAAGTAAAAGGATCCTTAGCTGGGTTGGGGGAGATGCACACTTTGGCAAGTGGCACAGCACCTTGGTTGGGCGACTTATGAACAGCAGAAATGTGTTTCTCTTGGCCATGGTGGCTGGAAGACCTGAGATCACAGCTGGGCTCTTGGGAGGGCACACTTCCATGTTGGGGGCTGTGGACATCTTGTATCCTCATGCGGCAGAAAAGCGTGCAACCCTCTGCTCTCTCCAGGGCCTGACCCATCCATGGGGGCTGCACCCTAATGATACCAGTAGCTCCCAAATACCCTACCTGTGGATACTGTCCCGTTGAGGGTTAGAATTTCAACATGCAGATTTAAAGGGGACATAAGCATTCTGTCCATAAATAAAGCTTCACTAAGTTGCTGTACAGTTGTTCCTCATTTAACAGTCTACCTGTTTAATGACTGTTTGGGCTTTGGACCTGCATTCAGAGTTAGGAGCCAGAATGTGAGTGGCAGCACAGCCTTATGGTGGCTTCTTCTACAGTACAGTACTGTGATTCTGTGTTTTGTTCCACACTACAGTCCTGCATGGAAGAGTTATGCAAATAATAGCAAAGTCACCGAGTGGGAGTTTCCTTTGACCGTCTCAATGTTCTGCAATGTACATACTGTATACCATTCCTCACTTAGCGACCAACTCACTTAATGACCTAACTGCAGGAGCATTGCTCAATTGTTAAACAAGGAGTGTCTATACTCCAAAATTGATTTTGATGCCAAATGGAAAATAAAAAAATCAAATGCACATCACATTTAAGGTGACGCTGATTCAGAATGGATGGCTTGTAGTAATGAATGGACACTTGCAAAGTGTCATGATTGCTTCTTTACAAAACATTATCTTTCTAATTAGGCATAGATCTTTAAACTTTCTTGCTAGTCTTGCCGAGCACTTCATAAAAAATATGATTCCATCATGTTATCTGATCATGTTGGTGAAGTTTCACATTTATTATACTATTTAATCAACTATTTGTGCAAACAAAACAACTTTTCATGTTTAGATACAGATATCCAAAGGTCCATATCTTTAAGACAAGGTGGAACATTCATCAGATGACAGTCTGGATAAGATGCAGTAGTACTGTTTCATCACTTCTCTTAACTAAGATATATTTCCTTTTCCTGGAGATCTTTTGAATCTCTTTGTAGGTTAATAAATGCTTCATTAGTTGACACAGTGAAAAATATGAACTCTATGATCAACATTGTCCATCTTTCTCATTCCCGTTTTGGAAAACAGCAGGGTCTTTATTATGGATTACAGAAAATTTAATTCTTAGGTAAATGACATATAAAATATATATTCCTTTCGTGTTGAACTTTACATCTATAATGTTACACACACTACAGTATCAGGAAATGCACCTCTAAAAGCTTCATGCTGTGGTATATGCCCTGTAGTCCCAGCTAATTAGGAAGCAGAGATGGGAGGATTATTTAAGTCTTGGACTTTTCAGACCTTGTGCAATTTCTAGCTGAAGTTTTGGTTTGAAATTTATCAATGGAGAGTTGGACAGTGATGATATCTCTTGTAAGGATGCAAATGTGAATGAATTCAATGGTCCTCTCACTGAAAGCCCTCAGTTCTTAGCATTAAGAACTCCAGCCAGAGCCAAGCGTGGTGGTGCACACCTGTAATCTCAGCACTATAGAAATATGAAGCAGGGAGACCAGAAGTTCCAGCTCAGTGTGGGCAACTTAGTGATTTAGTGAGATCCTTTCTAATAATAAAAATAAAAGGGCTGGGGATAAAACTCAATGCCGAGGTCCTGGATTCAATCCCCAGTACTGAAAAGTAAATTAATTAATTAATTCTGGCTGGACACAGAGGTACAAATTTATAATCCCAGCTACCCAAATCCTTATGAATTTGAAGGCAAAAGGCTACTTAAGTCCAGGAGTTCAAGGACAGCCTAGACAACACAGTGAGACCCCACCTCAAACAAAGAAACCCTCATGGGCCTGGGATATAGCTCAGCAGCACAAGCTCCTGCCTGGCAAGTGCAAGGTCCTGAGTTTGATTCCCTATACCAAAAAGAAAAAAGAAATCCTAACATTATTGATGAATGAATGTTTTGTTCTGGAGAACAGGAAAGGTAGTAGGTAGCATTTATTAGCGTTTTTGGATCATCAACATAGGTAAAAAGTGAAAACTTAGCTGTCGCTCAAGAAATATTTTCACAATTCATTTCTTTTGAAAACAATAAAATTCAAGAAGAGTGCTTTGAAAGAAAATACTAGTCTGGAAGATGCTGATTATTTGGCCACCTAGAGTTGTACAGTGTGTATATATTTGCTTGAAGTTGCAGTAAAAATATTTAGCTCATTATAAACATAATAAAATATCTTATAAAACTGGTAAAAGAAATCTTATCTTGTGTAAAGATGGAAAATAAAGTGCATTCATTTTCCCTCTCTCCATTTATTTAGAATGAGATTTTGAAACTGTAATTAGAAATATTTGTAACAACCCATCTACCAAAGCAGGAAGTCTTATAAGATCCCTGCTGCCGAAGAAGACAGCTATCCACGTGAGCTGTTTAGAGTCGCGTCCTATTTTTAACCCGGAGCATGACACGGGAAAGGCATGATGTGGCCAGCTCGGTGCTCCGTCGTATTGAGTGTGATCCGAAGAGCAAGAATGCAGATATTTTCTCAGTGGAAGACCCTGAAATTTCAATGGGAACATGGGCACTTTGCAAGATTTCATTCCCAGGGACCCTTATTTTCCTATTAATCTGTTTCCTCAATAATCGGCATCGAAGTGAGTGTTCAGATTGTTCCTGGTAGCCAGGGCTGTGCGGAAGCAGGAAGAATCCTTTTGATCTCCCGGGAGTAAACTGTTTGCAGATAATAGCTCACAAGAGCGTTTCTGTTCATTTACTCTTAAATTTAATAGGAACCAGTGGAATCTGAGTTCCACAAAAAGATAAATAAATAAGTAAGTCTTACCCTGGCTTTTGAATGCATACCTTTAAATATTGAAAGATAATGATTTGTATAGCATTGCGATATAATGAATTTCTTGTCTTCTGTGGGGCCCATGTGACGAATTCCAGTTGATAAGCCCGAGTCTCTGGAGTCGGTTGTCTGGCTAGTTATTAAGATTAAGATAAGTTCTGAGAACGAAAGATATAGCACATTGTGCTACCTTCGTGGGCCCGGGCCACCTAGGATTCCGAGTGTAAACAATGAATTTGTTCAGCCTCTCTTTCTGAGCCCTGGTGAACATGGTAAATACTGGTGAGGTGTGATTGAAGATTATTTTCTAGTAGAAAATCATTTTTAAATTACAGAAAATTTCTAAAAATCTACCTAAACATGGCAACGAGCTGAAAGCAAAGAAATTTACTGACTGATTTTTCATTTCAGATTGGGCTTCAGAATGAAAAAGATAATGGACCACAGGTAGTTTATAGCAAAGAGGAATTTTCATCATAAACTATGCCACGAAGGGAAAAAATACAAGCTAGTTAAGGGCAGTCAGAAGACTTTACGATGAAAGATATATCAGTAAAAATTATATATATTTCTAATGCATATTCGAATCGAATGCTGCCTATTAAATGCTGCTTAGCTGTTTTTCCAGGGGTGAGTGCACTGGTCTCCAAAGGGGATGGAGGTTCTGGGGGCTCAGTGAACAAAGATGAATATCTGCTGAAGCTCAGTCAGTGATTCACGCTGAATGTGGTGAACATGAGCCGTGCTGCAGGCGGGTGGGCAGCGCCTCCGGGGCTGCAGAGTTGAGCTGTCCGCGAGCCGGTGGGAGGAGTGATAGAGAGGGGTAATTTAGCAAGCGTGCCGGAGCGCCATGCTGCGCGCGCAGAGAACGGGCACGCTATTAATTTTTGTTAATGAATTTAAAACTAGATGTATGGAAATGGTTCTATGAAATGTATACACTGCTAAACAGTTAACTAGTCCTCGGGGCTTAAGTTTAATTATCTATGTGTAAATCATTTTGAGCAGGGCGACCTAATGAGTCAAAAAAGAAAAAAAAAAGTCGAGAAACTCAGATCTGGCTTTCCCTGACTGCTGAGCTCGAGACGCAGGTAGAGAAAGCTGAGGAAGCCCGCCTATGCGGGGGCTCCGTGCTCTCGGGCGCTTAGCAGGGCTGTCCACCTGCCGCCTTTGGAGGCATCCAGACACACTGCGCAAACGTTTTCCTGTCTTTGGCTCACCATCTTTCAGTTGCCAACCCAGGGGCTATTTGGCCATGTCCGGGGACATTTTTGGTTGTCACGAATAGGTGTCACTACTGGCACCTGCTGGGTAGAAACCAGGGATGCTGGTAAACCTCCTACAATGCATAGGACGGCCCCCAACAGCAAAGAATCACCTGTGCCCAAGTGCTAACCGTGCCAAGGCTGAGAAATAGTATCGTCCTACGCCAATACATATGATTTTTGAAAATAGCCCCTCCAGAAAGGAGGCAAGAACACAGTGTCTCCCCCAGCTCCCTGAACCTCAGGCCGTTCTGAGGTTCATCGTGAGAGCTCATTGCCGCTGCTCAAGTGCTTTATTTTTGTGCGTGGTGCTGGGGATGGCACGCAGGGCCTGCGTGTGCTAAGCGGATGCTCTGCCACAGAGCGGCCCAGCCCTCTGCCGCTGTGCTTCTGGCCAGCTGTGTGCCCAGGGTCGGACTGTGGACCTCAACTCGTCAGCTCAGCAGTCTTGATGCTTGACCGAGAGGCCGAGAATAAAGAGCAGATTCAGCCGGGGTTGAATATAGCCTGGAAGCAGAGTCGGACTGCGGATGCAGACAGGTCTGATTTCTAGAGAGACTGCACCTAAGAATAAGGAAAAGTGCTCCGTCAGCCCAGACCCTGGATTGCAGCAAATGAGGAGGACCGTCCAGCCCCATGGTCACTGACCGTGGCAGGAAAAGGAGTGTACTTGTGTAGTGAGGAGGGAACAGGACAGTGGACCGAGGGTGCTTAGAGTCCCCGGAAGAAAGTCGCTTTAGGAATTAAAATGTGTCCCTTTCCTCCCCATTCCTGCTAACTCATGCTGATCATGGGCCCCTGGAGGACATCCTGAGAGTCCCTTTCTGCAGAGAAGAACACAAATGACCACTAGGCGCCATACCCCTGTCCACTTCATTAAGTAAACCTGAAACTGGAGCATAATGCCACATGTGAGCAGATTTACAGGGAAGAGATGAAAGTTACTTGAAAACTCTAGATAGATGTTTACAGCCCCGCACTTTTTCAGACATTAGTAATCCAGAGTCCTCGCAACAGGAACTGTGGGCAGCTGGGCTTGATGTACTTTAACGGGCCCCGTTGCTGCCTGGCCTTCCGAGGCTAAGCAGTCATCGTAACACAAAATCAGCAACACTCGTGCCTTGCTCATTTTGAAACAAAAGGGCAGTAATCACCCTTCTGGCAACTACCTCTGAATTCCTTACTTGCAGGAATATGGTGTTGTCAGAGCCTCTAGAATTCAAGAATCTCTCTCTCTTTTTCTTGGTTGGTGCCTGTACTGTCGTAATCAGTACTCCTGGAAACTTGCTTTCTGAGTCTGAATCAGGCATGAAAAGTCTGTCTTTGCAGAGAACTCCAGAGGGCAGGTACCGAAAAGAATGTAAGGTCAGCTCAGCTGTATGCAGGCTTCCCTTTCCCACCCGTCTGAGGAGCATTACCTGGGTCAGGAGTGTGCTAAGTTATGAAGCCAGTGCTTTTGTTACTGTGAGAAATCAAGTCAACCAAGAGTAAGACCGCAGAAGGTTATAAAAAGTCTTAAAAATATTCACATCATTTCTCTCCACGATCCCACTTATAGACACCCTGAGAAACTAATCAGACATATAGACCAGGGCTCTGATTAGCAAGCTACCACCCTGGGGCCAGGTCCTGTCTGACCCTCTTTTGTGAATTACATTTCATGGGCACATAGTCAGGGGCATCTGTTTTCTGTGCTACCTATGCTGGTAGCAAGTCTGAAAAGTGAAGATAGAGACCCTGTGGCCAAGAGAATACCTGAAATACTGCCTGATACCTATGGAAAAAGTTTAAAAGTCCTCTAGACAAAAGATATGCATTCCTTTCTCTATTTATGTCAGCATCTTAGATAACCTAATAGTTTATTATAAGACACTGTTAGCTACATGGCAATAAATCCCTATCATGAAATAATCTTTCCTATTCAAAATACTTATCAAGAAGTGTGAACCTGTGTGTGCGTGTGTGTGCAGGCACGCATGTGTCTGTGGATGACACCTGGGCCTTGCACATGCCAAGCAAATGCTCTAACTCCCAGGTCTTCTATCAAACTTCTAGTATGGACTTGCAAATATTTCCACAATACAGAAAGCTGGGAAAAACTGATTTGAAAACTAAATATAGACTAAGGTATTAGCTATGTGAAGATGTCCAAAGAGAAGAGACTAGAAAGAAATGAAGCAGAAAGTAGTTATTTAAGGATTTGGGGGTTATGAGTAATTTAAATGTTCTTTTTAAAGTATGTTTGAAATTTTCTACTGTGTTTTTTAATGACTTGTACTATCAGGAATCAAGCAAGTTGAACCTCAGTTGTAAAAAAGAAAGCTGTCCCTAGAGCCGCTTGTTGCACGTTGTTCAGGTCCGTGTGACAAGGATAGATACGCAACTGAAAGGAGGATGGGTTTCCTTTGGTTCACAGTTTCAGAGGGTGCGGTGCATGGTAACCTGGCTCTGTTTGTTTCTGGGCTGTGGTGCAGCAGACCATCATGGTGGAAAGGGCAGCACAAAGGAAAGTGCTCACCTTGTGGCAGTCAGGAAGTAGAGAGAGTCAAACAGGAAGGGCAGGGCAGACCAGATACAGTCCCCAAGGTCATGCCCCAGTCCCTTCTGTTAGTCCCATCTCCTGTTTCCATAGCAACCCAGTAGTACCATCCAGTTAGGTTCTGACTGATGGATTAAGGCACTCGAAGAATGCAGAGCCATCATCTTCCAACCCCTTCCTCAAATGTAGCACCCAAACCCAGAGCCCATTAGCTCTGGGGCATGCCTCCGTCCCACCTGTAACAGGTGGCTCGTCTCCATCTTGGCGCAGAGCAGGAAGGCCTGCACCCTTCCACACAGAGATGGGGAGAGCAGCACTGGGGTGGCAGGCGCGCCTTGCCCTGGGCAGGGGAGGTATGCTCAGGGCTAGCACTGGGGCTTTTCCGCTGCAGGTTCACCCTGCTGGCTTCTGTGATAGAGCAAATGCTGGAGCTAATGCAGTGCTGACTTCAGACAGAAGCACAGGGTGAGTCGGCAAGTTCCAGAGCAGGAGGCAAAAACTGAGTCAGGTCCTTCCCTGGAGGCCCCTGCCGTGCCATGCATGGGCAGAGAAGGGGAGAGGTAAAAAGCACCTCGAAGAGGTGTCACCTCTTTCCCAGCTCTTCCCGTGTCGGCTCTGCTCTGAGTCAGATGTTTCTTCCCAGCACTTCCGTGTCTCCTGACCACAGCCCAGGACAATTGCTGTGAGCAGCGCTGTTTTCCTCCAGGTGCAGCAAGGTGCACCACATGTGCATTTTCCTTCTATCACTTAGATTGTTTTGTTGCTATCAGAAAAATTAAGTCAAGAAAGTTCATGTCCTCTGTAACTGCTCTGGTAAGGGCTCTTGTGTGTTTGGCCACTTCTGAATGAACTAGATTCACTCACACTTAATGAGTATTCATGGTTCCTGGATTTCTACATGCCAAGTGCTGATCTAAAAATAAATCCACTGAATGCACTGAGGAGAACCAGACAGAAACACTGTGTTCTCATATCTTCATGGACTTAAAATACTACAGTGGGGAAGAAGACAGTGACCGTATGTATACACATATGATTTATGTATATGCATACATGCAATATTTCAGATGCAGAGAAATGATAGGAAGATAAGCAAAGTAATAAGCCAGTGACATGGGTAGGGGATAAGGAACATGTCACTTCAGACTAGGAGTCATCTACAAGTCTACAGTAAAGAAAGCATTCTGCCCAAGACCTGAATAATTAGGCATAACCAGCCATGCAAAAATTCAGATCAGTGCAACTAAACAAATATTTAAACTGTGCCAGGTACCACTACGGCCACTTCAATGATGTTAGTGAGTGAGACAAAGTCCCGGCGCATAGAAAGTGGTGTCTGTGAGCGCTTGGCTTGAGTGTGATGGTGCATGGTGCTCATGCACTGCAGAGTCAAAAGGTGCCATAGGGTTGCATCTCAGCAGAAATGAGCTGAGGCGAAGGCTCAGGTAGAGTCCAGGGCAGGCAGCCTTCGTGGGGGAAAGCTGGGTGGGTTTCAGTGATCAAAAGGAGGCTAGAACTGGGCATGCAGGTTGGACAGCAGCAAGAGGGACTGGAACACGGTCACTGAACAAGGTAGAACATGCAGATCCTTCAGCCCCGAGGGAGGAGAGGGGTTTCATTCACCTGCAGTCAGCACCCTTGGGCTCGGAGCAGGGTACGGCGTTCCGCAGGGTTCCTGTGGTTAAGGGATTGCATGGCAGCAAAGGTGGGGGAGAAGCTCAGAATCCCTAAGCTACAGTTTAAAATCTCCAGGCAATACCCTTCCATTCAGCTTCTCTCTAATCAGAACTTTTACTTGAACTGACCTGAGAGAGAATGAGGTTTTGGAGGATCTGATTCTTAATTCCCCAGTCCTGTAATGAATTTCCAATGCTGTCTTGTGTTCATAAAGAGGTTCTCTGGCTGAGAGGAAGGGGAAGCGGAAGCATCTTTCCTCTCCCTCCTCCCCGCCCTCATCCCCTTCTTTGTATTAAGAAGAGAATTGTATTTTCATCATCGAGCACATTAAGATAACAAGCCTAAAGGAGAAAGCACCCAAACAGCTCCTGAGGTAGGACAATGTGTGCATTCCTGAGGGCTGTAATTAAAGTGCTCTGGATTAAAAAGAGGTGTTTCACTTCAGATTTATGTTCTGAGGAAACCAAAAAGGAAGAAAGAATGGGAAAGTGAAATATTGCAAAAAGAAGTCTTAATACCAATGTATTCCACTCACCCATCAGAAGAAATGGCATTAATTCAGGTACCCAATTACAGTAATGCGGTGCAGAGCACCTCCATAGGTGTTTCAATCTCCAGCCAGGACTAACATTTGTAATCCTTTAAATGCACTTAAGAAATTGATGTTACAGCCCCACAATCTGTTAGCGGCCTTGCTTGCTCCGTGATTGCAGAGTATCCCCCCATTAATGGGATCATCAGAATGTGATCCGCGTCCTGGTCCCTGGATTACGGAAGACTGACTCTGCTCTCATGTGTTGAACCAGGGGCTCCTTCTGTGAGAGATTTTGACCCTTAATGTAGATAAGTGGTATTTTTCATCAATCTTAGCTTGCATTAAAAAAGGGGGAAATGTCAATTCAGTGCAGGGCATTTAACGTAATTCAACGTCTTTTAATTTAATACCTTGGAAAAGTTAGTCTCTCCGACCTGCCTAACACTTCTGCTGATGGAATATTTTGTAAAGCCCTGTTGGAGAATGTTGTCTTCCATTTGTTAATAGAATCACAATTTGAAACTCCCTGCTTACTGCAGGTGGTTGCAAAGCAAAACAAAACAGAACAAAGCAGAAACCTCACAAAACTCTGATAAAACATAACAAAACTGTGTTTCCTAATGTCTTACTTTGGAGAGTGTTAAAGAAGCGTAAAATTTTTTTTAGAAAATGAATCTGTCTCCTTAACCTCCTATTTGTCAGTGATTGGGCTGTAAAACTAGGTGTTCTGTATGGCTGCTTGGTCATTGTGATTTTGGAATAAGGTGGAACATTTTCTTCCCTTTAAAGCAAGAAGAATGAACCTGGACAGGTATCTGTTCACAGTCACTAATTCTTTGATGGTACATATTTCATAGGTATGAGTCCAGATTCCAGCTTGGAGAGCTCTTAGGAAATCCTACCAGCTAAAAGGAGAATAACATCCCAGTATCCATGTATTTCATGTCATTGGGCACACCAGGCACTAAAGCAATTTTCAGCAATCTTTTACTTCTTCCGAGATCTGTACCAGCAATCCATAGTGCCTTTGCTTCTTTGATTAGTGGCATTGCTTCACTGCTGATGGCGAGACAATGGTGTGTGTCTCCCTGTGGAAACCACTTAGAACTCGGTAGATTGCCAGGCTGAGCTCTGACTGGGTTGCTTTGGAGGCGTGTCACATACTACTTAATTGGAGTCTCAGATGGCAGTCTGGTGCTGCATGTCCAAGCAAAGAGTACATCTGCCTCCTGCTTTAAGGACACGATGGAGCAGACAGAAATAGAGTCTGTGACAGCATAGGTATACTGGTACCTGACTGCTCTGAAGACAAATGGGACCTTAGCCTGTGCTGTCGTGGCCAGCGTCCTGGTGTGTCCTCCCAATAGCTTTCGGTTCAGGCTTACTGTGCCCTTCTTTGCTAATGGGGTCCCTTGGTTGCAGCAGCCACGCATGCACAGGATGGATGAGATGCCCCAGACCCATTTGGGACCCAGTTGTAACCAATGTCCTTCTGAACTGTGAATCAGCTTCTCTGAAGCCACAGTTGAAGGATACAAATTCAGCTCGGACAAAACAGGAAGTTAAAGCCCTTGTACAGAACTAACCATGATGGATAGGTTTGCAGAGTAAATGTCCTAAGTAAGGCTGTTCTGCATGGAAAGCGATCTCTGCTTGCTGCGTGTTTGTGGGCTGACGCCTATCTTTGTCGGCTGATGCCTGTGTTTATCGTAGTCTCTCTGGCCAGTGTGAATAGTGAGAAAAATATCTTCTAGCCTCATATTTTCCAATCTGGCAACAAACTTCTAGAGGGATATATTTTCTCTAATGGCCAAAATTTATTTTATAATTAAAGGATTACTGGGGCTGGGTTTTAGCTCAGCGGCACAGTGCCTGCCTGGCAAGCGCAAGGTCGTGAGTTCAGTTCCCGGTATCTGAAAAAAAAAAAACAAAAAACAAACAAACAAACAAAAAAATTAAAGGATTACTTTAGTTTTGAAAAATAAAAATATCTATAGAAGCTTGACATCATTTTAGTGGACAGGGTTTTTTTATTTTTTGGTAATTCCATGTCAGGTATTTTCTTTTCTTCATTTTAGATGTGAAGATTAATAACAAAGTGATGTTTGCCTGATTTGCTGCACCTAGACAAAATAGCCTGTCCATTTCCCAAAGGGTTCTTTGTGTCTTTTGTTCCCAACTGCGAGTTCCCCTGGCCCTGGAGGCCGGGGTGAGATAAGAGTGCGGCTTGTGACAAGGCCACCCCGCCATCCGCTGCGGTCCTGCTGCTTCAAGTATTCATCTGGCCACCACTGTCTTTGGGAGAGGTTGTTCTTAACGGCTTTCCAGAGTGGCCTGTGCAGTGCTGTAGATCGCATCCCTTCACGTTACACTAACATCCTAAATGAAACTGGCAGCTGCTTTTGTACAGTGCAGATGTAGCTCTATAGTCCCCTTCCCACCTGAATCCCTGAGGAATCCCCAGGACACCAGGAACGTGCATCTCCTCCAGCACCAGGTGGAAGGCTCTTGACCCGGTGACTGGAAATCTTTGGGCTCCAGGCACAAACCCAGTGGCTTCTCGCTGTCTTGGAACTCACCCATCTGAAACCAGAGGCCTCTGCTTCTTCCCTATGGTAGCAGAGGTTCTGTATCAGCACATGAATTCCTGCCGGAGAGTACAGTGTTAGGGTCCAAAAATGGGAGATTTCTATGGTCCTACACATATCTGTACCTGTGGCTGGACCAGTGCTCGGTCACACCTCATTTTAGTTGGTATTCATTCTTTTTGCAAGCTTTCTGGGTAGGTGCCTCACCTGTCCAGAGCTGACACTTGGAAGCACCTGTTTTCATCTGATGTGTGTGTACATGTGTGTATACATGTGCACACGTGTGTCTGCATGTGCTCTACATGCACACACCACAGCAGGCTGCTCTATCCCGGATGACCACTCTCAGTCATGTGTCTCCTTTCTCCCCATTGTCTCTGCCACTCACTGCAATTTCAGCCCTCTCCCTGCTCTCATTGGGGGTAATAGCTTCCCTCTTTGCCGTGGTCTTGTCGTGTCTAATTCTGCTGCACGAGGATTTTAAATCAGCCAAAACGCCCGCATGCTGGGCTCAGCCTACCGCCCCGACTCATCCTGTGGCCGCCACACCACTTGATATTGCTGATGGTTCACAGGCGGAGAAGAAATGGCTGGTGGCAGGCAGACCCACTGACGCCGTGCCCCTTTCAGACAGCATCGAGGGCTGCGAAGCTTTCCCGTGGCCTCGCTGGTCACCCCACTGTGCCGTGCTCGGCCTCCACTGGGAGATTACAGTCTTGGTAGGCCTGTAATTGTAGAAATCAAAACGGGACAAAAGTAAAATAAAACAATAAAGGAAGTGCAGTTACACTCAATGACTTACTGCTGGGAGGTTTAAACTCACTGGTGGGAGAACAGCCTGATTTTATTTTATCTCATTGTCCCTGGCCTGAAGTCCACTTATGGGAAACTAACGGAAAGGGTTCCTGCAGAACAAAGCCACAGTAGAATCCTCGAAAGGAGACTTGAGGGCAAGAAAGGGTGTTTCATTGTCACTGTTGCTAAATTTTTTGCTGTGAATTTATCTGAGCTGGGTCTTAACATCTCCAAACTTCACCGGTTATCTTTATTATTTTTATTAGCTTTGAAAATCAGGCTAATGATAAAAAGTATATTTCTAGCCTGTCATCTCAGCTTTTTGTTAAAGTGGCAGCGTTGGCTGCTTCTCTCGCCTTGTGTAAGCAGGACCCAGAGCTCCTAAAATACTCCACTTGCTGGAGAGGTAAACACGTAATGAAACACGTCCTTTTAAACAAACACTGCCTGTTGAGATAATGTGACTCTGTTGAGGCAGGCCCACATGATTTCAGAGCAACAGGATTAAAAAGTAGAAGGAAGCGCCAATAAATCAGTTTTGTTTGCACGTCACCAAACATCATGCTAGCCAAGTCCCTTCACTGAATATTGTATTATAAATACCACAGCCTTAGATATTATTGGCTTGCTTTACTGTTTCAAATGACTCCCCTTCCTGGTAGCTTGAAGTTATTTCAAGAGATGGAACGTGGTCACGCTGCTGCTCATCTTGACACTCTTTGTCGTGGTCAGGTTGGACAGAGCATTGGCGTCTTTGGCCCCCGGGGGCTAAGCTCAATCCTTCGATCTTCTCCAAGCTTCCATTCTGTCGGTCTCTCTATGTATTTACACACTGGATTCCCAGTTCCAAAAGTAAAGCGAACAAATCCAAAACTTCCCTATGCTTTGATGGCTGCTCCCAGAGCTGTCTCCCTTGCTCAGGTCTCTCTTTCACCACCAGCTTTTTTCCTAAAAATGCTTCACAGAGCTGCTGTCTACCTCATTGCCCCCAGAACACCCCTTGCCACTTGCGACCTGGTCCTCACTCTGGTCTCTGTCCCTGAGGGCCAGGTGCCCTCCCATCTTCCCATGCGATCAGCTGTTCTCAGACTCGCCTTCTTCAGCTCTCTGTTGGATTTAACAATGCATTCCTTACTTTAAAGATATTGCTATTAAATTTATTTAACAGCACCATAAAGTCATACTTATTTATGGGTACCATGTGATATTTGATGCATGTATATTCTCTATGATATTCAAATCAGGGTAAGCATGTCTTTCTCCTCAAACATGCATTCTTTACGGTGGCAATGCGGAAAACCCTCTCTTCTAGCTTTTTCAAATAAGGGGCATTGTCTTTGTCTACAGCCTCCTGCTGTGTGACAGCATGCCAGCATGCCTTACACTCATCTGATGGACCTTTGTTCCCCTCGGTCACCTTCTCCTACTGACAGTCCTTTAGCCCTTGGCTTGCACAGCCGTCAGAATTGCATGGCTGAATCCCTCCCTTTCCTTGGACAATGTTGTGTCCAAACCGCCCCCACCCATGGTCAACCCTCTCTGTGAGTAGAACTTCAGAGCCTGTGTCTGTGCAGTGTCCGGCTGCACGTGCCAGCCTGGATCTCTCTGCTCAGGTCCCACAGGCTTCACTTGCTACCTGGCGCCACCAGCCGTGTGGGCTGAAGCTGGACCTGCCCACTGCGCCCACAGCATCCTGTCTCTGCCTTTGCAAGTCCTTGCCTTCGGACTATGACTTTGTTAATCGCCCTCCTTTCATTCCAACATCTACCCTAAAACACCTGCCGGCCGCCCTTGATTCTACCCGTGTGGCACACAGTTGTGTAGCTCACAAAGCAGGAACTGTCGGGGTCCTTCATGTCTTTCCTTGGTGCTGCCATTAGCTGGCCAATGTGGTCTCCATGTGTATTCCAGACACTCGTGGGGTCACCCTGCTCTGCACCCTCTGCCCGAGCTACCCACGCCATGTCCTTGCCACTGGCTCATCCTGTACAGCTGTGTGTGCACCTGCCGCTGGCGGGCTGTCCCTGGCAAAGGAGCTAAAGGACACATCTGATGCGCAGGGGCAGTGCACGCACCCAGGGGCGACTGCACTGGGAGAAATTTGGTAACTGGCCCCACCACCTTGGTTTAGGCAGACCGTCTTTCTGTCCCCTAAGCTTAGCTTTAAGCTGTGCCTCCTGGCTCCTCCTTTTAGGAACAGAAGAAAGAAGCACATATGAGGGTACTAATTGGCTAATTTTGTGTGTCACATTTTTCATGGAAACAATGAGTCCAGATTTTGAAGAATGATCACACTCGAGAAGCAGCAAGCATCCCCATACCACGAGGCCGCTGCTTGCACACACACCTGCCCTGGAGTTACTGAGAGTAGACAGGCTGTGTCAGAGACTGCCCTGAGGTTCCCAGCCACGCACGCAGCCCTGGAGCTGCCTTCCCCACGCTGCGGATTGTAGGGTTGTGTTCTTAGCACCAAATGGATTTTCTCCCCTTCCATGTTACTTTTAAATTACACAGTTTTAATGTACTGTGTGGTCAAGTCGTTCTTTCATAAAATTTGAAGTATAACATTTAAGTGTTCTTTTGATAAAATATGCAATTTTCCCCCGAAAAGGTCAATCCACAGGTACTGTTTAGAACATTCACAATGTGCAGGGCCTTGCAGGAGATAAGTGAGCAGCTTGGGCTAATCAGGTGTGGGGCCTCGAGGTAGCACGTGAGGGGTCTGGAGCTCACCAGCCATGTCCCCTACCACAAGAGTCTGCGCCTGTCTCCTTTCAGAAGTTCAGAGCTGCTCTGACACCCCCAAATCTTGCTGGGTGCCCCATGGGAGAATGAGATGAAGGTAAGTAAGTGCGATGGCAGTGAAGGAATTTTAAAATGACACATCCTCATCTTCTCTAGCCTCTGTATTGGTGCTTATGAGAGGGGCCAGCTGATTGGCTAATGCAACCATTTGGCAAGCTAGTTCGCAGGCTTCCGTGGCCAGTGCTGTCACCAGAGAGGGTCCCTCTGGCCATCACTGCTTATGCAAAGAGTTACATAACAGGGTGGCATTTCAGCAGGGAGCCTGTCTCCTGCGCTCTCAGATTAGGAGACTAATGCCAGTGCTCCCCTCCCACCAGAGGAACCTGGCCAAAACTAATAGTCACAAGGAACGACCAGGCAGTTTAGCAACCCCAGCCCACGCTGAGCAAGGAATTCCCTGAAATGGAATCAGAAGTGTCCCTTTGTTTATGTGTTTTATTTTTGATGAGATAGCTGTTTTTCCTGAGCAGAGATGGTGGTAGCTTTAAAAATAAGGCGGTGAGGGTGAAGAAAAAATCAGTCCAAATACGGCAGGTGACATATAGGCAGGACGATCATGGGGGCAAAAAAGAATGGGCGGTGGTCTTCTGATCCTTCCTCTGCATTTTGTGAGTGTGGGCGTATTTTTTACCATACTCAGGGCTTGTTCCACCCCACCTCTGTCCAGACCCCACAGCTCAAGCCCTAAGAAGCCTTTAGCAATAATAAGCCCTGTTTGTCCTCATTTCACTGCTGAGAAGACGCTGTGTAGATGATCAAGAATTCATCATCTGAATGCATATCATGTTGTACTGGATAAGAATGATCCAAATCTCTTATCTACTCCTTTGCTTTAAGAAATATCAAATGGCAAATATCAATTTACTGTTTCTATTAATATCTGTAATAATGCCTAAGTGTACCTTATTGAATGAGAAGCAGGAAAACCCACGTGTTCCCCAGAGCACTGTCTCCCCAGGCTTCATTTGGTAAAAGCGAGTGGAGATTAGATAATTTTAGCTCTTTGTGTGAAGCTATTTTTAAATGTAATTTTTGCTAATAATGCAATTAGTTGTGTTTTTTGCATAATTTGCAATAAGGTGTTGAACGTTTAAGAAGCCTCATTTTGTTTTAATTAACAACTGATCGGTAATAATAACCAAGTCTCTGCTAACATCACCAGTTTTTAACTCTTAAAAAAACCTAACATCCAACACCAGAAGCAGCTCCTCTCCTGGTCCCCTCATGCTTTGGGATATTTCACAAGGAGACGTTCCATATAACCATCCTGTTGGGGCGGGAAGATGGGAGCTGCGCCTCAGTGTAGATCTCCGCGGAAATCACCCAAACTCCGTCCTGTGTTCCTGTCCACGCACACACACTCTCCTTCTCCTCCTCTGTCCCCTGCTCATGTCCAGCTGTGCCGTGCAGTCCAGGGCCGTGCCCAGGGTTGAGGGCCCTTGTGACAGTTCAGTTTGTGCTTCCTAACAATTCCTGTGCACATTCCATTAGCACATTATTTATAGCTTCATAAAAGGGTCCCGCTTTCCCCCTTCCTTCGCCCAGCATCCTCGGACCTCGGCTGATAATGCTGTCTGAGGATTGAGCTGTTATTTTTAAAAAATCTATTGCATGAGCTGACTGCTCATTGGCCCCGGCTCTTTAGCCTCCCTCCTGTCACACTTAAAAGTCTGCCCACAAATCCTCTCAAGAGGCCAGGCTCAAATCCAGCAGCTGAAAAAAAAAAAAAAAAAGAAAAACTTAGCGACTCAGTTTCCAAGACTGCAGATGTCTGTTTAAACGAGACTTTCCAGAAGCTGTTACCTCATCGCACCTCGTGGGCGTCCCCCGACAAGCCTGCTGCCCCAGGGCGGTGTTTGCCCTCATCGATCCCTTTTGGAACCCACTTGTTAGTCAAGCATTGTGAGCACGAGCTACCGAAAGGCCCCCGTGTCTTGGGCATAAATTACCCATCCGTGCCAGTGTCTCTGAGTACCCCAGTTATGGATTACTCCGTTCTCAACCTGACAGGAACATAATTAGAACTGTTGATGAAATCTACCAAATTGTTTCTCCGTGGCCTCAGTGGTCAGGAAATTCGGCTGAGTCGTATTTGTCACCGGGGTGCGGGCTCCAAACACTTCATATTAACTGCGTTATTAATGTGCCCTCTAATCTGCCCACGAATTGGGAGCGCTCAGAGTGAGCCTGGCCCTAATGGCACCTTGCCGTGAATACATTGTAGGGCTGCGCTCAAAGTTTCAGCAGGGAGATGCTCATCAAGTTGCTGCGTGTATGTGTGCATGTGTGTGTACTGCTGGCACATAGAGGCCTCGTTTCAGGACATGGCTTTCTTATAACCGCTACTTAGGCCTCACTGTATATATGTTGGTGTTGACTGTTTTTGCCACTGCTTAATCCCCCAATTCCTCTTTTTTTTTCAGGAGAGATGACAGGAAAGGCACAAGGGTTAAGACTGTGATTTTTGGAGTGAGGTGGATCTGGATTCTTAAGCATGGTGTTCAACCTTGTTACAGTTCATTTTACCCATCAGGAAAGTGGGAATAATGATAGTGACCTGAAAGGATGGTTCTGAGAAATGAAACTGTTAATCAGTGGAAAAATTTAGCACAGGGCTGGTGACTGGCTGGGATGTTTTTTGGGGCTGGATGACAGAGGTGAGGGGTAAAGCCTGGCCCTTCCTCTGTAGAGGTTCTCCTGGGGTGTGGGATGAGTTCCAACACCTGCTGCAGGAGACGGCAAATCAGGTGTGTGTCCTTCCAATACACCTCCCATTCTCAGAGACAGAGTACACCTTGTAGGCTGAAAAATGAAGAGCTGTTGGCTGGACATCCAACTCCATTGACATTCTCTCAGCGGGATTCTTATTCCTAAGACAACTTAATTGTCTGAACAGGGGTAAGCTCCATGCCTCTATCCTGTTGCTTCTCATATCTTCACAAAGACCTGTACCCGCTCACCCATGGGCTGCCTCTAAGGCTTCTGTGTACCCCCAACCAACGGGCCTGGGGCCCAGTGGGCTGTCCGGTGCTCACTGCCATGGTTCCATGGTCAGCAGTGGCGCATGGTGTCCACTGAGATGGTTAGAGCTAGCAGAAGGGAAGAGGGTGGCAGGTGAGCTCCTATCTGGTGTGAGATGAATGTCGTGTTTGACGTTCAGGTTCCAGCACCCCTGAAAATAGTGATGAACTTGTTACTGAAAGTCCACCTTGGCTTTCATTGGGCCTGAATGAAAACACAGCTTGTTTCATGATCAGCTATCTTTTTTGGCTCAATGCATGATACACTGCACCTGAATATTCCACTTGTAGAAAATACACATTCAAATATACATGGAGACAGCAAGCAGCCTCTAAGACCTGGGTGTGTGTGTATATGTGTGTGCTTGGTCACACGGGTTTGATTGTCTTTGTTTTAAACATGTATGAGGCTCTTCCTGTGACTGTGCCTTTTTGGTGCCAGCCGTGGGATTCAGGTACCACCGGCGTCCCCACCTGGCGGATGCAGAGCTCAGGTGAGCCAGCACCCCCCCTTTCAGCTGCATGCCCGCCTTTCCTGAAGGAAGTACTTTTCAAAAAACCCAGCCAGCCAAACAAACAAATAAACATGTAAATAAGTCTATACATGGAGGCACAAAGTTTTCAACCCCAGCGAACCATAGAGAAACAGCACTTGCTTTCATTGCTTAAATGTGCAGAATATATATTTTAAAATTGGCTCTCACGGAATTACTGTCAAGTGTCCCAAGAATCCATGTCCTTCAGAGCTAAGAGGCTGTGAAGCTGCCAGGCTCCGGGCCAGGTCTCCTCCCCGGGCAGTGTCCCCACAGACAGCTCCGGTCCTGTCTGGGCACGAGAGACAGTTCGCTACTGCTGGTTTTAATCGGAAAGGAGTTAGGATTTAAGATGAGATGAATGCGCCGTTCATCACTGGAAAATAATTGTGTGGGCATAATGCTAGGAGTTAGAGGTGTAAAGATAATTCCTAATTTTTCCTAATGTGTGTTCCCCATTTCCAGCCTGTGAAATTCTGCTCATCTTTTAAGGGTCTAACTGGAGGGTCACTTTATTCATGGAGTCTGTATTGACTCTGGGCTCTTTGTGAGGTAACCCTCTCCTCTGGATTTCCCTTAACCTCTGGCTGCACTGGGGTTGATTACATGGTGCTTCTAGGTGTCGCTTGACTGTGATGACCCACTCATCTGTACAGTCCTCTTCTCCACACGCTTCCGGACACAGCGCACATGGCTCCGCACCGCTTCACTCACGGGCTCACTGCATTTCCTGGTGAGAGAGGACACCTCCCCAGAGTCAGCTGAAGAAGGGCTAAGTGCCAGATAGCTTCTGTGGAACTGAAGAAGACTGGACAGGTTTAAGGAATTCCACCGTACTGCATGAGGAAGAGTGTGATGATTCCTGTCTTACAGGTGAGGAAGCAGAGGTTCCGTGGCCCCGGTGTCACCTGCGGCTGCAGCGTGGGAGAGCGCTGGGAGTCAGTGTCTGCCTTCCCCACGGTTATTCTCTGTGCTGGAAATCAGATGAAGCAGAGTGCAGTGGACGAAGGCAGCCTGACTACAGATCGGATCTGAGTACGTCTTACAGACCAGAACAGAATAAGGAGGATGTCTTAGGATGAGCGCGGAACATCCTTTATCTTTTAAGGAATGTAGCCAGACTGCTCTATCTCCATGTTATGTTTTTCAGATTCGTTTATTGTATCACTCCTTACAAAGTTAATTATGATGCATACAGATTAACAGCCAGACTAACAGGCCAAAGAACATATAAAACACAGCAGACAATTATTCTAAATCAAGGTACACTATCGGACACTTAGTCCATGCTTCACCCTGTTATTTTCAGCATAACTTTCCAGGAGCAGAACAATGCCGTTCTGAAGTGTCATGCTAATACAGAGAAACCAGCGGGCCACTGAGGAGCTTTCCAAGCCCTTCTAGAACCGAAGTATGGAAAAATCCGAGGAGCAATTTCAGATTCCTCTGTAAGCCAAAGACAGAAGCAGTGATCATTTCATCCTACCAAAGACTCCAAGGAAGGACCTGAAATGGGAATTTACGGAGTCTGGCCTAAAATGAAAAGACTAGCCCTTGGACTCAGGAAAGTCAAGTCTCTTACCCTCCATTTCCTCATCTGTAAAATGGGACCAGTGAGGCTTGGGCACAGGGGACAAGCAGTGTGGGAAGCATCTACAGAATTTCACAGGCTGTGCAACAACATCCTCGAAGTTCAGCAGCATTCTTGTCATAGCCTCTGCGTGTGGCCTGCTGTGACTTCCAAGTCAGGCTGTCATGTTGGTGGCTGTCAGTCCCAGGTCTCATGGGAAATGCTGAGAACTCAAGGTCAGGGGTGCACCCGCCCCCAGCAGTCAGAACTGTACACTTGAGCCTGATCCTGCATTTGTTTGCATGCCCAGATAAGCAGACTGTAGAATCGCAGCTAGGCCTTGCTCTTGTGCGCTGATGGCGCTGTCTGTGTCTCTTCGTCTGTGTATTTTCCTTGAACGATTTGCTTAGGTCATGGTGACTTGAGCACGTTATCATCAGAACTTGGTTTAAGCAGGAGTCAAAGAAACCGTAATTGCCCTGCCTTCCACCTTGGCAAGTGAGCTTTCTTAGATAAAACTTGCTCCTCCCCTAGTTTTATTAACAAGGAGAACACAGCCACCTGAGTGGAACGTCCACTCCCCACTGGAGGGTGCAGAATCCACACTCACTGACTCTTCAGCTCAGATGGGAGGGTGGCTTCCTTGGGTAAGAAATTCACAGCATAGGTTTAGTTTCAATCTAGGGAAATAGGAAGTGGTGGGAGCTGACTGGGCTGAAGCTATGTACCCACCAGTATCTCTGGGTTGAGGGTACCCTGTCACTGTATTTCCAGAAGGACCACACTGGGGAAGACTCAAGGGACCCGATGTCCTTCTCGGTCTACAAAGGTTGTACAGTGTCAGGAATTCAACCCATCTGCAGCCCAGGACCACCCAGCCCACCACTCCACATGCTTCCGTCGGTGGAGGAAATCAAAACTTTTTGCCTCATGCATTTGTTAACATCCGTCCCCCGCTAAAGTTATATTCATTAAACATAACTTAGAGCCCACCATCTTAGATTTCCCGGCTCACCTTCCTCTCCCTTAGCCTCTGAAATGTTGCTCACAAATTCAAAGGTCCAGTTGCTCTCACAATGACACATTGCTTCTGCAATGCTTTGTACGGTACTCAGGTATCTCCGTCTGCATTTTTGCAGTGGGCACTTTGGACAACCTGGGGTGGATATTATTCCCCACATTGTAGTGTCTTCTTATTTTTTAAAAAATAATCTGATTGCTGTTTACTGTAGTCAGAGTTTACAGATACATAACCAAGAGTTGGTAGCGCTGGGTCCCCAAATTCCGTTCTTTGGAGGCCTGGGCCAGTGATTTTGATTCAGAGCTTGCTGTGACTGGCAGGCAGGCTGTTGGCATGGACGTGGTGGCACCGGGTGACTCTCCTTAGACCTGAGTATAGTGGTCAGATATCACAGACTGGCCTCCAGGTGCTGAGACACTTTGTGGACTCGCAGCCTTGTTCTGCAGGAGCTTGCTTGTTGCCTAGCAGGGCCCTTTGTGGCCATCTAGTGACTGTATGCTTCTTCAACTTCATTCTTCACTGGCGAGGTGGGGCAGGGAGACTGCAGACCCTGCTGGTTCACAGTTCGCCACTCTGGTCTTCATTTCCCGAGCAGGCATGTGCAGCGGGACTACCACATCAGGATGGGCGGTGATAACGGGCAGGGCCTCCAGCCCTTCTCCAGTGCAGCATGTGCTTGTGTCTGAAGGGATGACGTACAGTTAATCATCGTGAGGAACCAGCTTACCACTTCATCAGCACTAGCAAGGACTGTTTTCTCTTCTAAACATTTAAATTACTCAGCCATTGTATGCATTAAAACCAATTATAACTTAGAACGTTGGAAAATTTCAAAAGGATTCCCTGTGGGATCTGTGCCTAAAACTACATTTTATCATTCGGTAGTTCCTGCTCTCTCTAGTGTAGCTTTGAGGGGAAAAAAGACAACAACAACAACAAAACAAACCAGAACAAAATACCTTAAAGCACCGTGAGGCTCTTGACAGGACATTGGCATTGCTCTTTAATGTAACCTCAAAGGACGTGGGAGAATGTCTCCACTGCTACAAGTGGCCATGTCAGAAAAGGGCCACAAAAGGAGAGGGTCTTGCCACCAGAAATCTGCCCCCAAGTCCTGGAGTGTTCCAGTCATGTGCACTTTTAAAGGTACACACAAAGGAGGCTTGGAAATTTCAAGTTTCCCAGAGAAATCTCTTATCAACAAACGTCTTGAGCCCTGCCTGTAAAGAAAGGAACATTCCCACTGGAGACCTGGGGAATCTGAGGTGCTAGAGGAGAAGATAAACAGGTCCGTCCAATTAGAAAACCTAAAAGTTGGAAAGGGCAAGCAATCAACATATTGGTCCATCTAGAAAGGAACACAGAAATAAGATGAAATGATTTACATTTCTTTAAAAGAATGAGTTTTCTTTCATTGTTTTTCTTTCTGGCACTACATCAAAGCCATATCCAAGCAGTAGCTGAAGAAAGATTATAGAATTCCAAAGGAAGTAGAAGGACAGACATCTCCTCCTACCCCAATGCAATGTGCACATTTCCAAAAATCATCAGGGAAACATGCAATTAGTTTCTTTCTATCTATAAAAGAAAAAAATCATGAAGCCACTGTCTACACCTGGGAACATTTTCTATAACCCTATATGCAGTAGTTCTATGACATCCTTTCTCTAACTACCAGTATCAATCAATCCATTTTAGAAATGTAAATATATTAAATAGGAGAATAATTGGCTAGTACAGTTAAAAAGGGGCTTTTCATTTTTGATCAGAATTGCAGGGCTTAGCGAGGGCCTGTGACCTAAGCATATTCTTTTAGATACAGTGAGTGCTGGCCTGAGACCTAGGCACCCCAGTGTTCAGTCAAGATTTTTATCACAGAATTTGTTCCTGAAATTCCTGCCAGGCTGGGAGGGAATCAGAAAGCTAGAAGGGTAAGCTGTAAGTTAACCACCTGTTTGTCTTTCCCTAACTGTAAACTCATCTTCAATGTCAAAAACAAAAAAATGAAAGTAAGCAAGAAAGTTGCTAGGTGACGACCATTCTTTTTTGTCCCAAATCAGGATGGGGACTTCTCGGGGGAGGCTAATTTAAGATTCCCTGCTGTGCGGCTCCTTTGCAAATCTGGAAGGCTGTGTTAAAGTTGCAAGGGATACTGAGATTTGCTGAGTGAAGTCCTGCTTAACAGTGGCTCCTCTTGTTGGGCATTTAAAGTTAAGGGCTTTGTTTGGTTTAGTGGAGTGCTCTGAAGTGTTCCAGAAGCCAGTGGCCCTTTTATACAAACAAATGAAGGGACACTGATAATCCAGGGTACCCAGAAGCAGCCAGCTCCAAGCAGAGGCAGAACTCCTTGATGACTGGGAGATGAGCCTCCTGCACACTTGCCTGGTACGCTTTCTTAAATAGCAGGTGTGTGCCAAGAGGTAGGACTGCTTTCAGAGGGAAGAACTGTGAGAAAATACTTCCCTCTTTCACACTGAGTTTCCCTCTGTAACTTCACGGATCAGCAAGCAGTTTGCTACTAGCAGTGAGAACCCGAGTACCACTGCTCATTCTGGAGAGAAGTATTCTTCTGCTCCTGACCCTTACTTTTACACGTAACACGATTTTAGTTGGATTAGATAATAACTGCTGTCATCCAAGTGTTACTCATTTTATGTGTTTATCATCCATCCAGAACTTTAGAGAGCTTCAGTATTTAAGGAAATTCCACCTAGAACAACGCCTTTCTCCAGGCTACATGGGCATCATTGCCTATTTACACATAGACGGGTGAGCATGTCTGTGTGCCTGGGTTAAAATTCACTGTCACATTGTCAGAACTCCAAAAAGATGCAGTTTCATCTTTGTGGAGAGAGTTGGCTGGGCCCAGTCTGAGCCTGTGGGGTTCATCACAGCAGAGTTTCCCACCATCGATAGATGCATGTGCTGTGATGAAGACCGAACTCCACCCTGCTTGGTGGTGGGGAGTTACTGAGAGGTGTGAGTAGAGATGTCAGCCTGGGCTTTGAAGCTACCAAGAGCCAGATTTAAAGCCGTTTTTGTCTGTGAGTATTGCAATGCTACACTGTGATAGTAAGATGCAGCTAAAACTATCATAGCATAATACTATGAGGTTCAACTGAGATCATGTAGTACGTGGAATCATAAGGAAGTTTTCAATGTATGACTGTTATTAGCCCCACAGAAAATAACCCATGAGAATTTTAAGTGGCTCTGTTGAAGGGATAAAATATTTAGGATATGCCCCAGAAAATAGAAAACCCTACTAAGTATATAAATATCTACTTCAAACAAAAGGGAGAGTACAGACTAGAAAGAGTGAGAACCAAACCTTCTGGTCAGCACACATCTGTCCCAGAATAGAGAGCAGTGCATGACAAGAAATGACAGTGTCTACTGCATTCTCGAGGATGTCTGCGGTGTTTGCCTGACCCTAGTTGGTCCTTGTTCACTCAAGACTTCTGTATCACTGACAGGCATAGATCTGAGTCTGTAAAACCAAGCCATGCCCTAAAAACCTTCATAATGTAGTTTATGTTTCAGAAATATTTTTTAAACCTTAGTTTAGGTATTACCAGCTCACAGAAACAAGCAAAGCAAAGTACATGGAGCCAGAAAAAGAAAGCAGAAAAGCAGAGCTTTCATGGCAAAGGGAAGACAAGCTTTCCTGAATGGGTTTAGTGCTGGGTCTAGAATTTAAAGGTTACCAACATTTGACCATTTTCTCTGCCCCTCTATAGGAGACCCCCTGACATGCTGTCAACAGCCGTAACATCAGGTCATATGTGAGCCCAGACAAGTATATGCGGCTAATTGCAAAGCAGTGTATTGTTTGGAGGAGGCTTGTTCCAAATGCTAGGTTCACTCAGCCAAGAATGTCACAGTAGCGGAGCCACCTGCTCTGGGTTGACACATCCTGTTTCACACAAGAACTTGAGAATGCTCCTGAATTCTTGAATAGGTGCCTAGAGTCCAAAGGCTCGAGAGCATGGGAGCTTGAACTGGAAAGAAAGATGACACTGTAGTTAGGATCATGGCATTAGAATCCAAGGTAGGTTGTTCAAATACAAAGCAGGCGGGTGGAGAAAGATGTTAGCCTTGGGTTTTCCTGTAATTTATATTGGCGTTAATAAGCCTTTTTGTCCTCTTTTTCTCGCGCTACTCATTACTCCATATTTTGAATATTTTCTCCGGGTTTCTTTTGCAATTGATTTTAATTGACAAGCAAAATTAAGATGTGCGACTGGATGTTTTAAGATACTTATATGTTGTGAAATGATTACTACAAACTAATCAACATATCTGTTACTTCACATACTTATAGCAATTCTTAATTTCCTCTGCTTTGAAATATTTCATAATAGCATGATCAAAAAGCTACTCTCAAAAAGCAAAATATACCCTGGCATGTTGGCACACACCTGTAATCCCAGCACTTGGGAGGCTGAGGCAAGAGGATTACCATGAGCTTGAGCCATCCTGGGCTACCTAGTAAGTTCAAAGCCAGCTTGAACTGCATAGCAAGACCATGTCTCAGGAAAAAAAAAAAAAAAAAAGCAAAATGTGCTCAGCATCTTATTGCAAGAGACAAATTTAAAAAGTTAATTAAGTGAACCTCATACTAGATGATCTCTACATTAATGCAATTTTAAAATAAAAAATTGGCAACTCTAGATATGCTATATTTTTGCCTGCTGTTTTGCTTAATAGAGTGTAGTGGATACCTTTTCATTTCAATAAATTCATGTCAACATCATGATCCCTTGATAATACAGTTAACACCTTCTTCCATTCCCCCATCTCTCTCTCTTCAACACCACTCCCTTCTTCCCTTTCTCTTATTTATTTTAGATTCCACATAGAACAGAAAACGTGATCCTCATCTCTCAGTCTGGCTTGTTACTCATAACGTGCTGGTCTCCAGTTCTACCCACTTTCCCACAAATGACGTAATTTAATTCTCCTTTGCAGCGAAGTAGTGCTCTGCTGTGTTCACACACCACATCTTCTTTATGCATTCATCCGCTGGTGGACACCCAGGGTGGTTTCATACCTGGACTATTGTGAATTGTGCTGCAATAAACATGGGCATCTCTATGGCATTTCTGCAGTGTAGTGACTTCAGTTGCTTCAGATATAGCAAGCAGTAGCATAGCTTGTTCATATGGTTACTCTACATTTAGTTTTTCAGAGGAGCCACTGTACTTCCGGTATTAACTTACATTACCACAGGTGGAAGAGCAGGATTCCTTTTCCTCCACATCCTTGCCAGGCTTGTATTGTTTCTTTTATTCTTTTTTGTCTTTTTTGGTTTTTCTCTGGTACTGGGAACCGAACTCATGACCTCATGCTTGCCAGGCAGGCGCTTTGCCGCTGAGCTAAATCCCCAGCCCCTGTTTCTTTTATTCTTGATGACAGTCATTCTGACTCAGGGCGGAGTTGATTTGCATTTCCCTAATAGCTAAAGATGTTTAACATTTTTTCATACATACTGGCCATTGGGGTGTCTTCTCTTGAAGTGTCTGTTCAATTCATTTGCCCATTAATGGTTGGGCTACTTGATTTTTGGTGTTAGGTTTTCTGAGTTCTTTATATATTTTAGGTGTTATTCCTCTGTCAGAAGAGTGTCTGCCATTCTGTATTCTGTCTTCACTGTAATGGTTGTTTCCCTCACTGTGTGGGAACTTTTACATTTGATGTTATCCCATTTATTGATTTTGGCTATTATTTGGCATGCTACTGGAGTTCTATTTAGGAAGTCTTTGTCTGTGCCTATAGATTCAAGTGCTTTCCTACCTTTCCTCTACAGTTCCAAAGCTTTAGGTCTTATATCTACATCTTTGATTTATTTTTTAATAGGTTGCTGTATGGGGCAATAGGGATCTAGTTTCAGTCTTAGACATATGGAAAGCCAGTTTTCCCAGCACTATTTGGCAAAGATTCCACCTTTTCTCCAAAGTATGTTTTGGCCACTTTGTCAAGAATTGCATGTCTGTAGTTGTGTGAGTTTGTTTCTGTGTGCTCTATTCTATTTATTGGTCTGCGTAGTTTGGGTCCAGTACTAAACTATTTTTGTTACTGTGCTTTACAGTATAATTTTAAATTAGGTTTTGTGAGGCCTCTAGCTTTGCTTTTCACTTAGTTATGGTTGATTTAGATATTCTACAAGGGTTTTTTTCTGTTTCCGTATGAATTTTAGGGTTGTTTTTCTAGTTCTGTGAAGAATATCATTGGAATTTTCATGGGGATTGCACTGAATCTGTAGATTGCTTTTGGTAAAATGGCCTTTTCAGCAATATTAATTTGGCTGATCTGTGAACATGGGAGGTTTTTCCATCTTCTACAGTCTTCTTCAAATTTTTTCTTCAGTGTCTTATAATTTTTACTATGAAATTCTCTCACTTCCCTGGTTAGGTTGATTCCAAGGTATTTTCTTTGTTATTTTTGAAGTTATTGTGAATGATGTCCTTCTCAGTGAGTTCATGATTGGTATATGGAAAATTTTGTGCCGATTTTTATCCTGTCCCTCAATTTTTTTAATATCTTTGAAGAAAAACGAAGGCATAAGCTGACAACATGCAGGAAGGAACTGGATTTTAATAGGAAACTTCTCAGCTTGTTGTGAATGCAGTGCGCTGTGTGGTTGGAGAGAAATCGTGCTGCATTGCTGCATGGAAATAACACAGAAGGCCTGGCAAGGGATCTACAAACTGTACTATGGAACCTAAGAACATCCTTAAAGCATTGCTTCTCATGGAAAGTCTTACCAAGATATGCTTTCATACGTACTACATTTGGAAGCAATGGCTTCTTTCCCTACTGAGAAACTCTTGGTTTCTCTAAGTTGACTCAGGAACTCTTTTCTTCTCTCCTCCACCATACATCCCTTTAATTTGTGACGTGTCTTTTTGTTGCTAGAAGTAATGGAAATTGCTCTTTCTGAACATGTGTTGCACGTGCATGTTGCATGGCTGTAAATGTTCCCATTGCTGTGAGGGGCTGCACACTTGCTGTTACATGAGGCTCAGTGTTTGAGGTAGTAGGATGTGCTGGTTCTTTCAGGTTGATTTTCTAAGTTGCTGTTACTTTGCTCTGCTTAGGGTTGTTCCTGGTCACTAATCCTACCTGTGACTGCTAGGGTTGGTTAACTTGAATAATGACTGTGTTAGTCAGCTTCACTTTACTGTGACAAAATACCCAAAATACATAAGGCAAAGAGTTTGTTTCAGCTTGTGGTTTCAGAGGGTTCAGTCCATGGTTAGCTGCCTTCAAGAAAAAGCATCATGGAGGAAGAGCAAGGGCACCTCATGTCAAAGTGGCAGCCAGGAAGAAGTGCACAGGGAAGAGCCTTAGAGGAAGGAGAGGGGATCAGTCAACCCCTCCAAAGTCAAGTCCCTGGTGATCTTCCTCCTCCAACTGGGGCCTGTCTGCTCACGCCCATGCAGCCATGAACTTATGAATGCATTAACCATGAATGAGGCTAACACCCTGGTGATCCAGTTGCCTCTCTACATCCCATTTCCGAATCTTGCTTCCCTGAGAAGTAAGCCCTCAAAACACGAGTCTTTGGTTGACAATTCATATTTAAACCACAACAGTGAGCTGAAAAATAGTGATTATAGCAGTCACAGGGACAATACAACTGTTTCAATCAATGTGATGACATGAAAAAAATTTACTAAATACCCACTAGTTTCAAAGGGCTGTGATAAATGCGACAAAAGGGAAAATAATGGAAAAGAAGACTTAGTCTTCTCCCTGAAGGCTGTGTTTATAAGGCCAAGGGCCACACCACAAGGCAGTGTAGGATCTGGTCAAGAGAGCTTTGCCATTAGCCCTGCAGATAAGAGGGAGCAATTCCTATGGGTGAATGGCAGAGAAAACCTCTTAAGGGATCTCCTTAAGAGGAAAACTTTGAAGAACAACAAGCATTTTAAGTCATTTTTGTTTTGTTGATTTTTCTCCTCATTACAAGGCAACAAATGCTCATTAAAGAACCCAAGGATGCAAATAAACTGGAAGTGGGTAGTTTTAAAACTCCTCACCTCCTGGAAGACAGCCGCTCCTTCCCCGTGGGACCCAGAATGTGGACTATGAGGGTGATGACCGTGAGAAGCACCTAGTTGAGCTGGTGACTGGTGACCCAGTGGTCCTTTCCGTCCTTCCCAGATTTCCATGCACTCTCCCGAAGTGCGCATCCCAAACTAGCTGGGGACGGCTCCTTCCTCAGCAGTTTCTTTTCCTCACCACAGTATTGAATAATAGCTGCTAGGCAGGCTCATCTTTCTGCAAGGGAAGGTGAACAAGCAGAGATGAAGTGCCAAGCTTTAGCTCTTTCTGTCAGTCTTCCAGTACAATCTTACATGGCAGTGTCAATCCATTAATTTGTAATTAAATGCCAAAAACAGCACTTCCTTCGCTATCAACAGTGACAACTTCCCTTCTTCCCAAAAAGCTGTTTCAGGAGGTTTTGGTGGAGTGAATAAATGCATTGCCCTTAACACTGGCGTTGTGTAAAAATGCTATTGTTTCATTTGAGGCATGAGGAAATGTGCCAACCTTGTCAGGATGGGTGCTGCAGTGAGAAATGATAACTGTATATACCCTTTTTAAAAATAAAAATAGTGTGCAGCAGGGAAGGAGAGAGACAACTTATTTAAATCCTGAATACAGTCAGACCTCATATGCATTGTTAAAAAAAAAAAAGCCCTAAAGAATTGCATATGGATTAGAGGGATGAATATTCTATTATTTCAGTCTGTTCTGCTGATCTTCTTATTGTGACTTTGTGCTTCAGAAATCTGCTAGGAATTTGGCTTTGCCGTAGTAGGCAGTAATTTTAAATGTGTATCAAGCACTTGATAGTGTATGATTTGCGTGCTGTTGCATTCCTTTTCCCTAAATTTTCCACCAATTTATTACTTTTTTAATATTTCAGGATGATGAATATATACAGCATCATTAAAGGTAAATAAAAAATGCATGAAATTAAAAAATGGAATATTAGATGTTTCTTTGCTATAATCCCTGGCCCAATAGGAATGAAATGTCTCTGTTCTGTCTAGTAATCCCTAAACATGATTAGGAATCTGGGAGTGTCCACACAGCCTGCATAATATTTGTATCATCTAAGCCTATTTATGTAAGGTTTGAGCAAAAGTTGTTATTAGAAGACCTATAAACCCATTTTACAATTTGAAAAGATATGCTGGCCCCTTAATCTTTTCTCCCTTTATTATTTTTGCTGGAGTTGATGACAATGTGCTCTTAATTCATGTTTCAGAATGCTATTACTGTACATCTTTTCATATTTGGCGATACACTGTTGAATCTATGGGAATACATTTTTAAGACCAAGGATTGAGTTCAGTAGTTTGTGTGCATCTTGTGCCTAGTTTTTTTCCTAAGAAAGGAGAAGAGCTAGTTCCCTGGGGTCTCTCACAATCCCCAGACATTATTTGATGCTTGTCTGGGACCAGTTTTCCCCAAAGTATTTCTCCTTTTAAGGAGATCTGTGCTGTAGTGACCTACGGGGCCCCTGTTTTCTCTTTAATAGTTGTACTGTTTGATGCTTTGCTGCAAAACTGTTCAAATTTGGGTTTGATTTTTAAAACCAAAGATAGTGTTTTTGTAAGGAAAAGATCTGACTATAGAAAGACCAAGGAATGTTTTCTGTAGATGATAGGATAATGAAGCTCTGACAGATGCCCATATTCCCTGAATGGCTTATCGGGGAAGATTTTTTTTCTCTCTCTCTTAATAAATCCTCAATATTTGTCCTCTTTGAGAAAGTTTTGCTACAGGAAGAATTTTTTCAAGTGTCCTAAATGTCATGTGGATGATATCTTCTCTCTTCCCTCTAGTAAGGTTTTAGTAGATATTCAGCTTCATTAATCCAGTTTAGTTCTTTAAAATTAAAAATATTGATTTAGCAATTTCATGTAAAAACTCAAATTCCTGGAGAGTTAGGTGGGCACCATTTGCAGCTCTATTTCCGATATACTGAAGCTCTTGTGCTTTTTTGACAGTGTGGTTCTTGTTGTTTATTGCTTTTTCATTTTGGGCCTAAGCACCAAAAAAGGCATTATTTTACTAATGCCCTGCTTAACCAAAGTCATGGAATATGAAGGTCACTAGGTTTTTTTTCTTTAGTTGACAAATAAATATTGCATGTATGCATCGAGTACATGTTGTTTGGGTTTTTTAAAATTTATTTTAAAATTAAAAAAAGGAAAACATATTCACAAACAGACATCCATTTCCAAAATAGCATATGAACAATACAAGCAGTACTGAATTACAGACAAAGTGGTAAGAAATTAACAATGGTTGTTGTATTACGTGTTGATATCTTCAAAGTGGTTTCTTAGGAAAACAAATAGAGACGTGCAAGATTGCTCAAATAATGAATCATTAACTGTTCCTTTCAGTAAAGTGATAGAAGTCAGTAGTACAACTATGTTAGCTATCCTGTATATACATACATACATGATTTCCCCTTCTTTCTTTTTTTTCATGTTGTTTTGAAATATGCGTGCTTGGTGGAATGGTTCAGTGGAATGGTTCAGTGGTGCTGATTATTACATGCATCACCACATATATTTGTCATTTTTTAATAGATTTTGTTAAGTCTAAAATTTTGAGATGTGTTATTCTTAAATGACCATCCTTTCCAATGAATACCCATGGAGGTGATGTATTTTAAGACTATTTTTATACTGAACTCCATGTGCCCGCGTGGGGAGACCTTCTAAACCTTTGAGCCTGCTTTGGCAACTGAGCTCTGCTGCGCCTCAGCTGTGAAAGAGGCATTCCTTTAGCATCTGTGTGAGTCAAGTTCAAGTTGGCTTTGCCTGCAGACTCCAGGCTGGGGCAGAGGAGTCGCAGCATTGCTTCTCTAGAGTCTGCAAGTTCACCATTTGGTATTTGGGCTGTCAGCAGCCCTGAACGTGATCCTGGGGAAGCTGCTTTCTGTGTGTTTGCTCCCCAATATGCAAAAATGTGACACCAAACAGCATATGGCCAATAGACCCCTCAATGAACTTTGCCCCTAAGAAGGCATGTAAGAGCCAGGGGGAGAAGTTTTAAATAGTCCGCACACTCATGCTCCAAAACCGAGCCAGCGACCACGTGCTCCCAGAGAGGCCCTGTGACCGCCGCTCCATTGTGCTCGGTTCAGCGGAAATCTGAGCCTCCCTCCGCCAGCCGCACAGAAGCAGCTCGGGGTCACCTGGCAGAGAAAGGCCGCTGTGTTGCAGCTGCAGTGTGTGGGGGCTGCCAGGTGCAGCAGAGCCGCGCAGCCTCAGCCCCTGGGGATCTGCATCCCAAGGCAGGTGGCGCAGAATCCCAGGAGGTGCAAAGTGAGCCAGCATTCAGGAAGTGTTCTGGATTAGGTAGGTGGGACACTCTGTTCCCCTGAGCCCTTTGGATCACCGAAGCCAAGAACATAGAGAACAGTGTGGTCCTGGGGTTAGAGCTCAGGCTTTGCAACTGGTCCCCAGCTGTGCAACCTTGGTCCCCGTCCTTCTGTCGCTGTGCGGAGGCATCTCAGTTGCCTTCTTGGTAAAAGTAGGATAATAACGTTATCCACTCCAAAAGGTGAAACATGCAGATCCTTGTAAAGCTCTTAGCTCGGTGTCCAGCACATAGCGACGCTGCTGCTGGTACGCTCTTGTGTGCGGTGCACCCAGTGCCTTCCGTTTGCTAAATGGAGAAACAGGGGTTGTAAATCATGAGCTCACCTGAGCCCGCGTGGCTAAGAAGAGAGTCCGGGTTTCCTGGCTTTCATGCCGCTATGCTGACCGCTAATCTATGCTCCTTCTCTGCCGCTGGCCCTGAATATTCCTATACTTGATTAAACCGGGGGGGGGGGGTGCTTAAAAAAATAATGGGCAGAAGCAACCTCAGAGAGATTAACATAATCGGCCCCATCTCGCAGGAGCGGATCATATGTGAAATTAAAAAAAAAAAATCTGTTCTTGGAGTTTTAAAATCTCAGTTTTATGTTCTTGGTGAAATTGATAAATTTAAGACCTATGATTCTTTCTGATGACTCTGTGGGCTCTTGTGTATACCTGAAACCATCCACAGACATTTAAAGGGCCTCGGGGCCTGGGGCAGAATACGGTAGAAAAATGTTTACAGTTCATAGTCGTGAAAGTATGCACACTATTTTGCCTTAAGCAGTACAGAAACTCCTGGGATAAGCAAAAAGCACACTTTCAAAGCGAAAGACTGAAGAGAGTAGCAGAAATATTACACGGTAAGGTGAGGTTAAACCGTGGATGGGGGCGGCCAAAACAGCAGAGGCAACGCAGAGTCTTTTAGTAATGAGTTGCCTCTACATTGGCAAATTTGTTTGCGAAGTGATATTTAGTGTTGACTGACCAACTGGCTTTTAATTTTTTGAGGGGAAAAAACAAGTTGAAATCACCAGCTCCTTGAGTGATTCTGACACACAGTTCCCCAACAAGGGAACAAAACCGTATGCGTGTACAGGCATCGTAGAATTTAACTCCCTCTCGATCGTACACTGCACGCTGCAGATGGAATCCCTTCCACCCCCAGATAACTATGAAATAAGCACAGGTCTGCTGCTCACGTCGGCGGCTCAGCCAGGCTGCTAATTTGGTTTGATTACTAGATATGGCCCAGTGGTCCGGTGGTTTTCTTCTCAGCAAATGACAACAGCACTGTTGTGGGACGAGCTGTGGCTTTTTTTTTTCCACCATAACCAAGGGACCAACGCCTTTTGGGCACATTATCGCTACTCTCAGCAGTGATGCAAAATGAGAAGTAATTGGGTTGAGGAGCTCCTGGGATATTAGTGGTGCTACAGGCAAGAAAGCCGGCACTGGGAAACAAATGACAAATTAGTATGCTTCATCTCTTTATTGTGAATCAGATGCCACAGCAGAGGTTCATAATACATTAATAAACACCAGTTAATGCAGCTGAGAACCATGTCTCCAGTTTGCAAGAGCGGTACGCACGCTTTCCCAAGAAAGTGAGCGTGTGTAGCAGATGACTGTCCCCCTGTATAACCAGGACAGTGTGGAGAAAGGGTAGGGAAACAATAAAAACCGCAGTGTGTACATTGCTTTAGCACTGCATGAGGAGCATTTCCATTTTAGTCAACCTGCCAGAGCATCTCCTGGTCCAGGACATCCCGGGTGCCTCAGAACTTGTATTCTTGCCACCCTAACGTGGAATCAAATTCTGTACCAACTCTAAGTATATAAAGTAAATACCTGTATCTGGAGTTGTCTATTACCTGGCCTGTTGTAACTAAACTCTGCAATACTAGAACTCGGTTCCGAAGTCTTGCTAAGCTACTGCTATCACAAGGTCTTCCTTTCATGTCCTTCATAACATAAGACATCCCATGATCTTCTAAACATAGAAACTGTGCATGTCTGTGTTCCCAAGTGTCACTCACCTGCCTTGGCGAGCTTGCTGCTCTGGGTGCCGTGACTTTTGGCTGATCCCACCTGTGTTCAGCAAGCAACGGGATCTGTACATGGGTTTTCTGCTCTCTTGTCCCCAGGGCATGAGTCAGGCGTCGCCTCTCACAAAATCTGCTAGCCACTGGGTATCCTTACAGTAAATCCTTCCAGCTCAGCTCTGGTTACGTGGCTGGCTTCGTCTCCACTGCACTTAGTTTGTTGATTAGGCCAGCAGTGCACTCTTCTTTTGTCTTGGTGAACATAATGTTTTGTAATTATTCGAATGCTTAGGGTCTGTCGACCAGAGGGGCTCCCGCCAACCATGACCCCTCCTATTCGCGCAGTGAGGGCAGGACTACAGGAACAATGGGATATGTGTGGCCAATCTCACGGAAGGAGGGCTGGATTAAAAAACTAGGAATGAGGTTTACGTTTGACTCAGAGTCAACAAAATTTATCTATAAGGAAAGAAGGCAGATTGTTAGGAAGAGGACAAAACATTTTACAGAGTGCAGATCACTGATCTCGGTATCTCTCCTTCCCTCATAACACCTACGAATGGTGAGTCTTTGTAGACAGAAAGGATCACTCTTTTTTTTTTTCCTTGTTCATTATGTAGCCTACTGTATGAACCAACAGAGATCGGGGGACTGGTAGACTCCCTCCCCAAAATGAATTAAACAGAAAAATCATCCATTCCGCAATCACATGGGCGCAAGCTTACTTTGGGGATGGGGATGCTGAGGACCGAGTCCAGGACCCTGCTCATGCTAAGCACGGATTGTCCTGCTGAGCCGCCCTCAAGCCCTCCCTTACCTTATTTTGATTTCTGCAAAACGATTAAATACATCTAGTCAGTGTTGTGAGATAAAAGCAAAATTGCCGTAATCCTTTCTATCTTTAAAGAATCGATTAAAAACAGACACGATTAAGAAGCCACGGGTTTAGTTGTTTTATTAATGATGCTGGTGTGTGTTTCACTCTTTCGGGGACTGTTTCTTTCAGCGTCTTCTCCTGAGGGTGGGGCCTCGAGGCTCCCAGCGCAACGGGGCCTCCTGCCTCTCTGAGGACAGTCTGCTGTGCCTCCTCTAAGGCACTGTGAAGGTGTAATGCAGAAACAGTATTACCTTGTTTTAAGGACCCCCCTCCATGCGACCGGGACCAGCAGGGTGCCACAGTCAGCTCCTTGGACACTTTTGTTCTACATTCCTCAGTACTACCACAAAAACTATTTACGTTTTGCTTGAATAGCTTAAACACCATCTTAGAAGACTTTAGATTGCTTTTGAACATATTTGAATGCATCTTTAACCATCACTGGGCTTAAAATGGAAACCCTTTTTTCAGCTTATCTGTATTAAACACCTGTAAAAATCAATGGTACTGTATTTTTTTTCTTATAATGCTCTGTTCCTTTAACTAATGCCAGAAATAATGCACAATTTATTCTAGCACGTTCTTTTCCCTCCATCCCATGTTCTCCTGTAGTGAGGGGCACAGGGTATAAGGACTCACTTCTGCTGACTTAATGGCAAAACTGCCGGGGTGATGTTGAAATTCAACCAATCAGAGCCTAATCCTCGAGAAATTTGCTGTTGTGCCCACTGATTGCCATCCACCTTCTTCGTAATGAATATGCAGAAAGTTTATTTTATATTTTTGCAAGTGCACACGCTTACGTAAATGACCAATAGGAGAGGTTAGAGTTAACTAGTGATTTTTTCCCCTGAGCATTGTTATTTTCCCCTAAAATCAGAAGTCATTACATTTATATTGAAAATATTGAGTGGTTTGTGTGAGCTTTATGCCAAACTAAGATTCGTGTGCTGTAGCCCATTACAAATGTGGAAGATTGACCATTTTTTATGAGTTAGAATAAAAAATATGATAATAATGTCTTCTCATCATCATAAAGAGATGATAACGACTAAATGAAATATTTATATTATCTCATTTTATTTGATAGGTTCCATCTTCTCCCATACCAAACACTTCCTCAAGAGCAACCAGAGCCTTCTATTTAGAAAAGAAATCTTTGTAGAATTCAAGTTCTTTGTATTTGTGCTAATACGTACAGCAACCCAATATTTTACTCATTTTTATTCTATCCAGTTTCTGAAATTTGTTTTTGCCTCTCAAAATAGGGTCAATGCTGCCATTTGTCTTTCTCCAAATATTACGGTTTTTGGAATGAAGGGCTAATTTTTAAAGAGAAACAGTGTGTGTGTGTGTGTGTGTGTGTCTGTCTGTCTGTCCATAAATTCTGTATCCATGGATTCAACCAACTGTGGACAGAAGACACCTCAAAAATATTGCATCTGTGCCGAGTGTGTACATTTTTCTCTTTTATTCCCTGTACAATACAGTACAACAACTGCTTACATAGTGTTTGCATTGTATTAGGTATTCTAAGTAACCTGGAGATTACTTAAAGCAAGATTTCTACAGGTGTAGCTCATTCATTGCAGTCTTGCCTCGTGTGCCCAAGGCCCTGGGTTCAAGCCCAGCTCTGCAAAAATTACCTCATAGGATAAAGTATAGAGGAGGATATGCACAGGTTATAGGCAATGGTGTGTCCGTTTATATAAAGGACTTGAGCATCCATATCTTTTGCTATCCACAGGGGACACTGGAGTCAGTCTCGAGGAGACCCAGGAATGACGCATATGCACACAGAACCCAGAGAGATGCCGGGGTGCTTGAGTTTGAGAATGAGCCAGATGTGGCTGGAAGCGCAGCACAGTTGTAGAACATTTGCTTAGCATGTGGGAGGCATTGCGTTGGGTTCCCACCGCTGAAGAAGGGAAAGGAGGAGGGGCAGGAAGGAAGAGGAGGAGGGGAGGAGGAGGTGGAGGAAGAGGAGAGAGGAAGAGGAGGACGAGGGAGAGAAGGAGGAGAGACGAGGAAGATGAAGTCGAGGAGGAGGAGGAGGAGGAGGGGCGGGCGCTGACTCGGGAGCGGACTCCCTGCCTGCAGGGCCCTGCGTACACGTGGTCCCCGGTGTCCCCTGCGCCTTCCCTGGTCTCTGCCTGCTGGGCCTGCTGCAGAGGTGTCCCCATCCTGTCCTGTGCAGCTCTTTCCTTCCTCCCTGGGGTCCTCCAGGCCCTGGGGACCCAGTGCACAGGGACACAAGCCAGTGCAGAGCGCTGTCGGTCCGAGATGGAGGGCAGGGAGGGGGCCTGGCCTGCTGCACGCCCTGGCTGTGAGGTGTCTGCAGGAGAGCTGAGCACCCTGGGCAGCGTGGGCTGTGGCTGGTCCCCCTCTCCGCCCCCTCCCTACTTCCCTGCGCTGCTCTCCTCGGGGTCCGAGGAGCAGGAGGAGACGGCCAGTTTGACACCAGGGGAGGAAAGGAGCGAGGGCCTGACTCCGGGCCTGCGGTTCCCGCCCGGCCTGGGCACCCGGGCCCGGGCATCCCGCCCCACCCTCCTGCTTAGCTGCAGGTCCCAGGTTTGCTTGAAGCCTAAGGAAAGTGTTTCCGGGGAGGTTTAGCCGTGACAGAGAAACTGTCCCGTGTTCCAAGAACTCTGCTTTGCTTGAAATTTTTCTTAAATTTTGAATTCAGCATAAAAATGTTGAGATCACTCAGCATTTCTTAAAACCTTCTTCTCCAAGACATCAAATAATAGCAATATGACTTATTAGACAACTTCACTGCATGGAGTTATTTAGTCCTGGGTTGTTGGTGTTTGTTTGCTTGGTATTTTTTTCAGTACTTGGCTTGAGCCCAGGACCTTCACACTGGCTGAGACTCCCAGCACTTTTAAAGTTTTATTCTGAAAAAAGCCAGGCAAGATGGTAATCCCGGCACTTGGGAGGCTGAGGCAGGAGGATTGCAGTGAATTTGAGGCCAGCCTAGACTATATAACGAATTCAAGGCCAGCATGGACTACATAATGAAACCCTTTCTCAAAAGCAAAAAAATTTAATCAATTAATTGTATTCTGAGACAAGCTCTTGACAAATAGTCCAGGATGGCCTTGAATTTGAGATCCTCCTGTCTCAGCACCCTAAGTAGTTGGGATTAGAACCTGTGTGCTACCACACCAGGCACGTGGTTTTGTTTTTAATGATGGTGAGTGCGGGTCTTTTCTTTCACTGTAACAGTGCAGTTGGACCTCAGTTTAAGATTTAAAAACAACCACAAAAGCAAAAATACCTAACAACCCTGCTCAGTTGGAAGGAGCAGAATTTTAGAATCCAAGTTAGTTCCCGGGCTTTGGCTTAATTGATTGCCCCTCGTACCATTACAGAGAAAGGTGTGGTTGGGGAGACAGTCCCTGCCTCTGCTGTGAGTGCTGACGGAGGACAGAGTAGACAGCGCAGTGCCTGGTCTGCACTGCGGACCTGGGGACACTGGTGTGGATCCGGTGCCTCAGAGCCCGCCACGTCCTTCTTTCCTCCTCTTCTAGCCTCTTCCCTTCTCTTCTGTTTGGGAAGAAAAACACTTAGGAAAAAAAGTCCTTCAGCCACCTTGTATGAGCACAGCTCGGGGCTTTTACGTAGCGACTTTGTGGCCTTGGGAGTGGTCAGGTGAGGGCCTGGCCCAGGAGGAGAGGATGTAACCGGTGGCCCTTTGTGCTTGGCAGTCAGGAAAGCTGATGACGTAGAGTCCAAGATAGATTCCTTGATGCTTCCTGATCAAGACTTGTGACAGTCTCTAGTCTGCACAGGAGCTGGCTCAGCCACCCTGCTGAGTGGGATTTTGTCCCGTCCTCCTGAGAGCCAGAGCCTGGGCCTGTGGCACCCGGGAGCATCGATGAGCCAGGCTAGGCATGAGCCACAGTGGGGCCGCAGGGTGCGAGCTACACGCGAGGGTCGAAGGCTGCAGCTCCGGAGCTCCAAGTGGTGGTAACGCCTGGACTACTGCACATGGACCAGCAGCCTGGCCAGCCTTGCGTCGCCCCTGCCCTACCTGGCACTTTCAGAAGCCAGAGTCACAGGAGCTGGCAGACTTGGGCAGGAGGAAGAGCTGCTGCCTGCCGGGCTGAGGAGCTGGCACTGTCTTCCCCGCATGCACAGTGAGACCTGCCTCCCGCCGGAGCCCTGCACCCCAAGTTTCTTTACCCTGTCCCTCGGACGGGTTCTCCAGAAGGAGAAGCTCTGCAGCCCATCTGTTTAACATTTTTCTTTTCTTCAGTATTTTTAGTGATTTCAAAAATTCTGTTGAAACGAGGAAGCAAAGGCAAGAAATCCCTTTTGCAAAGCTGACTTGATCTCCACGAGTCTCACGGTGCTGTGGGTTCTCCTGGTCCGGGGATTCTTCCCAGGGTGGATGGAGACCTGAGCCAGATCAGAGCATGAATGGAAGAAAGGAGCTGTTGAGCACTCACTGGAGAGCAGTGCTGTCCTGCTCCCTGCCTGCCTCTACGGGAAACACAGCCCTGCAGTAGTCAATGAACCGGGTGTGGTGGCGCACGCCCATGATTTCAGTGCTGGGGAGGCTGAGGCAGGAGGATTGCTGAGAGTTCACGGCCAACCTGATCTGCAGAGCTAGACCTTGTGTCAAAAAAAACTACACACACAAAACCAAATACAATAGTCAATGAATGGTGATGTTAGGACTTAGAAAACATCTACCTTGTTCTCCAAGCCAGCAGCAAGTTCACTGCATGTGAATGTCAGACATGGCTCACGGCCACACAGAGCTGATGGTCAGTTGTCACTTACTGTAGCTGCTCCTCACTGCATTACAACTCGGGAAATGCAGAATCGGCTTCTTAGGAAGGAAGGGAGGTGCATGGCCCAGCTATCACAGACCAGAGGGAGCTGCGGAGGACCCTGAGCCCTGGCCTGCGGGCTGGAGGCCTTCCGGGGCGGGCAGTTGGCGGACTGTAGATGCCATGCGGCACAGCGAGGCAGAGGCAAAGACATTGTTTGATGATGGGCTTATTCTGTCCACATTTCCAGACTGAAAGAGAAAGATCCACAAGTAATATCACACACAGGGCAGGGCAGAAGCGGGGCAAAGGTACCACAGCCAGCCCGCGATGCCTGTCCTCGTGGCTGAGTATTAATTTGAAGTAGTGGAATTAAAATTTTCCATTCTTTTGCATTGTCATGCCTCACGTTGATAAGCACGAAGAAAGGTAAATAAAAAAGACCTATTTCAACACCTTCCATGCAACCTTTTTGTTTTATGACAAAAGACAGTTAATTAACATACTAGCGGTAAGCAGGCTTCCCAAACTCGTGCTAATTATGTATTCTGTTGACCGTGGCTCTAGTCATACGGTAATTGGCTTGCAGCAACATGACATTTCAAATCATCTCTTGAAATTACATCAAAAAGCCAGCCTGTTTTGTTTTGATAGGGGAACAATCAATTTGATAAGTGGTAACACAGCTCATTGTTTCACATTAATTAGACTAATTGCTGCATGTTAGCCTCGGAAATAGACAGAACTTGCAGGAAACAAAAGCTGCGGCCTTTAGCATGCAGCGCGGGTGCCGGTTCCACTCGCTTGCACACACGGTGAGCAGAACACAGAGCTGTTAGGAGGCAGCCTTGCGGGAGCCTGGGTGTTAACAGTGGTTTGATGTGTTATGCTTAATACACCGCTTTCAATTATAGAAGCCAGGTGCCCAGGCCCCTGGAGGGCACAAGGGTGGCCCCCAGGAGGGCTGCTTTCCTGCAAACCAGGGCTGGGGTCCAGGGAGTTGGAGTGATCTTGAGGTGTGGGCTCTCCTTCAAACCCACGCCTTCTGTGTCCCCACCACTTGGGCCGTGCGAAGTCCCTTAGTAGGTCAGTGGACATGCACTGACACAGCCCAGGCTGCGGCAAGGCAGAGTCAAAGCAAAACCAAATGCCTAAGGAGAAAGTGCATTCTCCTACAGTCACTCTTGTAGTTCCAGAGATCAGCAAAAGGTCTCCAGGAAAACCGCATGCTTGACTTCGCACATGCTTTTCAATGTGACGGACGGGACCTGGGTTTATTCTCGAGACTTCCAGTTTGGCCAAGTTGGACAGTGAGATTGCTTTGACGACAGCACATGTCAATCTCAATTGGCGGCAGCCAGAAGAATTTCCCTTGTGACCCGCCGGGACTTGTGATGCAGAGGTCTGCAGAGGTCGGCGCTATCATGTTACTGGGTCTCTGATGCAATGGAATAGAAGTCCTGTCCAAGCAGGCGGCATCCAGCTCTTTAAAAACCCAGATGCACAGCTGCAAGGCTCTGACCCTGTCTGGAATCTGCCTGGCTAACTGAGCCACAGTGCGAAGGGGGGACCTCCATCAGTGTCCCATTCAAGTCTAGACGGGTTTTTCCCGGGAAGTGGAAAATTAGTCTCCATACTCGATCGCTAGACTCAGTGGGTTAGATGGTAAATCAGCTCGATGGCTTTGGGCTGAATTTGACCTAAGAGACAAAAGTGTCAGACACTGCTAAGTGCCACTGCGCCAGATGCAAAGACTAGCGTCCCCATGTCACGATGTGGAAAGGAGTTGCTTCCCACTAGTGTCAGCTGCTATACCAAGAGCGGTGTGGTCTCTTGAACAGGAAGGACAGCAAAACTAACATAAGCTTTTGCATAAGATACACAGCTGCTTTACACACCCCAAAATTGTAAGTATGATGCTTCTCCATTTGTAAATGTTTCTGGGCTTTCATAGAAATTACAGAGGGCAATTTGGACCAGGCTTGGAAAATGAATTAGAAACATTTAAGCGAGAGTGATTTGCTTCTGTCTGTGAAGGCAGTTCGGGGTGGGCAAAGGGATGTGCGCCGACATTTGTACCAAAGAACGGTTTCATTTCATCTTTTTTATCAGTCCCTCAAAGGAAGGATCCTTTCTCTGGAACTTCAAAGCACAAATTTGTGCTGCAGGTTTAATTTGGTCATTAAAAAAGAAAAAGTGCGGTATAGCAGAAGCAAGCAATTAAACGATTGCTCCACAAGTTAAGAGATCTTCAACAGCCTTTTTGAAAGGCACAGGGATTTGTGATTTAAGTGTGGTAATGTGCTGTTTTTCTCCTAAAATCCCATGGTTTATTCAGAAGGTAAAGGATTGGGGTCAGGGGTGGGGGTGGTCCCTAGACCGAAGCTCCGAACATTCCACTTAGGGGCTGATTCCACTTGCCTCAAGAGTACAAGTTGGAAGTAGCTTTGTTAAGAATCTGGGTGGCATCTCCGCTGTCACTGTGCCTTCTTGTGTCGTCCAGCCTTACTCTGCAGAGCAAATCCTTGCTCATTTAGATGAGCATCAGTCATGGGTAAGCTTGGCTGCAGGCCCACGCTGCTAGGCTTTGCACGCTACACCTGAGTGAGATATTGATGAGACATTGCTACCGCTCAGAGCTGAGCGACCGGATAAATAAATAAATAAGATCGTCAAGGGGCTGGCAGGATCATCACTAAAACACAACTTGCACAGGCACATCCACACACAACCTGGTGCCCGGGGCAAGGTGGTGTGCCATGAGGAGTCTGCACGCTTTCCCCTCCCCTGTCCTGTCTCAGAACTGTGAATTTGGACTGGGAGGCCGGGTAGAGAGAGGAGGGAGCTGATGGACCTGTGTAAAATCGTTTTTGGCCAATCATGTGTTCACTTTGAATAGACTCTGCCCTATTCTGTGCTCGGCAAAAGCTCCCCTCAGACAAAACACCAGGATAAAGTTGTCAGATTTTGGAGTGCAGAAAAAACACAGTAGTAATTTCTGCAGAGGAGAAAAATAAGGAGTGGAGAAAAATCAGAGATGAGCAGAAAAAAGACATAAAGTAGGAATAATTTTTAATAGGAGTGCTGGCAGTGTTATTAATCACACAGAGCTCCAGGGTACTGGCGTGTATGAGTACAGCTAAGACCAAAGGCCAGAAGCATGACAGGGAGCCCCAAATATGCCACCACACCTGTCAGAGGGGTGTCAGAGAGGTGACCTGTTCAAATGGGCAAAACTGTATGCACATAGATGAACCCAGGGAATTTTAGATTTGGTGGTTATTGCTGTTGAACTAATATTCTGTTATGATACTGGCAACTTTCCCTAAGCAGAGAAGTGGATTTTATTGATGCCTATGGACTGGTTCTTCAGCCGCATTTGATGATGGGGTTGGGGGCCCTCGTGAGCCTGAAACATATTTGTGATTCTTGGTCTCAAGGAAGTATTGCTAAGTGTGGTGGCGCACACTTGTAATCCTGGTACTCAGGAGGCTGAGGCATGAGGACTGTTACGAGTTCAAGGCCAGCCTCAGCTACAGAGTGAAATCCAGGCCAGCCTGAAATACACAGCAAGATTCTGTTTAAAAGAAATTATTATTATTATTTTTGTTCGTTTGTTTGTTTTGGTTTTTCTCTGGTACCAGGAACCGAACTCACGACCTTGCGCTTGCCAGGCAGGTGCTTTGCCGCTGAGCTAAATCCCCAGCCCCCTAAAAGAAATTATTAATTGGAAGTTTGATTAATTGGAAATTTGCAAGGAGAACTCAGAAATTCTTATAGGTTCTGAAGACTTAATAACTTCTTTTAAAATAGATTTGGTACTCATGTAGTGTGCATGTGTTATGTTAATGCATAATTTCTCATGCAAATTGTGGCATTCCTCCTCATCGCTGTGTCTGGATTGAGGAACAGCTATAGGAAGATTTCGTTCTCCCTCCTTCTCAGCCCCATGCTCCTCTCAGAGGTCACAGAGGGACAGGTCGTGTCACTTTTCCCATCAGGACTGCTTCACCACTCTTAACCTTGGTTTCGCCATCCCCAAGTGGAGGTAATAATGCCCACTTCCTAGAGTTGCTGAGAGAGGTGAAGCTCCCTGTCCAAAGCCTACTACAGATGAAGGGCTTCACGGTCACCATTTTGAAAATGGAGGACCTTTACCTGTGGTAGCTAAGGATAGGATAAACATTACAAATTCTTTTTGACTGTTGAGACAGCTCCTGGATGGGAGACTAGTGTAACCCACTGTCTTGGATACTTTCCTCTTGTTGCTGGGACAAAATACCTGACGCCCAAAATTAAGGAAGGAAAGGTTTATTTAGCTCACAGTTTGTGGAGGTTTCAGTCCATACTTGGCAGGTTACAAGGCAGAGTGGCACATGGCAGAGGGCTACAGCTCATGGTGGCAGAACACAGCAAAAGCAACAAGCACTAAAAGGGAGGAATGGCTGCAAGCAGCCTCTTTGTCTCCCTTACATATGCAAACTATCCACCCCAGGGCGGGTGTAGCTCTCACACCCATAATCAGTCAAACTCTAAAAGCCTGCCCCATGGTTGCATGAGGCTTTGGGGGGACACACAGACACAAATCATAACACCCACACTCAGAATGACCTTTTCTGTACTTGGTTTTAAGCTCTAATGCTGCCATTTTGACATAGCTTTTTATTTTTATTTTTAATATTGTTGCAGTGCTGGGGATGGAATCCAGGGCCTCATGCATGTTAGACAAGCTCTCTGGCTCTGCGCTACATCCTCAGCCTCTAATTCTTACTGATTTCTGAACAAAGGTCCTGCGCTACCATTTTGTGTTGAGTCTCTCACACAGAATAGTTTTAACTAATCCTAAACAGTTGACTTGATCTGAATAGATTTGATTGTGTCCACACATCCCTATTTCTTTTCCCGCTTAATTCTTCTTTTTGAGAAAAGGTCTTACTAGGCGTCCAGGCTGGCCTTGAACTTGTGGTACTCCATTCCTTTGGGACCCAGGTCCCAGCTGTCTTCCTGTCCTGGATCAGTCTTATTTAGTCCCCGATTTCCCCTTTTCCCCACACAGAAAGAAAGGGCACCTGGGATATCTTCATCCCCTCTTGCCCTACACCCACTAAACATTTCCCCAGGCACTATGTGGAGCAAGTGTGCTCTTTAAGGGGCAGGACTTCCTGCCATTCTGACTCACAGTCAATATTTAGAGTTTTCCACCTGAGTACATGAACAAACACACTGAGTACCAGCACTGCCAAGAGTACAGCTGACTCAATTGTGTCTCACCTTTCTACAAACATTTTCTCTACTTTGCTTATGCAGAGCATTTCTGAGTAGCAGGACACCGCTAATGTATGGGATTTGGACCGGGTGGACCAATAGGCAGGATCACTTCCAGGGTAGAAATCAGGTCTTAAATATCAAGAATTGGTAACTGGGGCTGGAGATGTAGCTCAGTTGCAGAATACTTGTCTAGCAAGCCTGAGGCCTTGAGTTTGATCTCCAGTAACAGAAAAATAAGAAAAGAAAAAGGTAATTCCTGTGACTCGATACCAGAAAAACAAATAACTCGATTTTTAAAATTGGGCAAAGGACTGGAAAGGGCAATTTTAAAAAACCCATATGAAAATTACCAGTAGAGATATGAAAAGTTAACTAATACAAGTAATCATGGGGAATGCAAGTTGAAATCACAGTGATCTATCGCTTCATCCTTGTTAAGATGGCTGTTATCAAAACTGTAAATAAGGAAACCCAAAGAAATAACAAAAAACAAAAGCCAAGTGTCAGTGAGGATGTGGAGAGATGTAGGTATCACACTGGCTGTCGCACTGCTGGTGGGAATGTAAACTGGAAAACAGTTTGGGAGTTCCCATCAAAATTAAAAATAGAATTGCCACCTGATCCATCAGTGGGTTTTATCGGAGAGTATTGGAATCAGGACCTCAGACAGATGTTAGACCCCCACCCTGTCTGTGCACACTTTTTACAATGGCCAGATGTGGATAGGGCCTAAGTGTCCAGGAATAAAAGAGTAGGGAAAGAAAGTGGGGGACACACCTCCAACAGGGCCTCTGGAAATAAGGAGATTCTGCAGTGCACCACAGCATGGGTGAACCTTGAGGACACAATGCTAGGTGACATAGCCTGTCCAGTCCACAGTTCCTGACAGTTCATGTTGGGCTTGCCCTCAGGAAATATCTAAGGTCAGTGCGGACGCAGAGTCCATGATGGCCGGGGGAGAGGAGAAGGTGAAATGGGAAACTGATGATCTATGGGTGCAAAGTGCTACTTTTTCAAAAGTAATAAGTTTTGGACATCTGTTATGCAACACCGTATAGTTAGCAATACTGTGTTTCGTATTTAAAAACCTGTTAAAAGGCGTGGGCTAGGAATGCAGTTCAGGGGTACAGGGCTTGCCTAGCAGATGCAAGGCCCTGAGTGTGATCCCCTGCACTACCACGCCTCAAAAAACACTCTTTTAAGATGATTGTGGTTTTGCCACAGCACTAAATGGTACACCACACCTTCACTGACACGAATCTGTGACTGCTAGTTCATCGGATGCTACATGAAGACTATTAGTTCTTGTCCCAAGGTCTTAAAGCACTTGTCTTCAGCCCAGGGCTTTCCAGAGCCAGGAGCTTTGACACTTGCAGCCTATGAACCCATCATGCGCAAGGGAGCCGTCGCAGGGCAGCCTCACGCAGGCTGAGGGGTGGGCGGTAAACCCTGAGCTACAGCCCTAAATTTGTGAGCACGTCCAGTTATGCGCAAGACAGTTTCCCAGCTTCCAACACGTCCTCAAAGGAGACTCTGGCCCCGAAGTAATTAAAGAGCCCACCTTTGTTTTTTCATTTTGAGAAAAATGATATTTCTTGTCTTTTTAGAACAGAATGCTGTGTAATTCTTAAAGGGATGTTTTGGGAGCTTTTAAGGACTACTTTCCAGACACCTGTTTATGAGCTGTGTGTTTGGAGGAGTTCCTTCTGTGGTGCAGGTGCTGAACGTTTCTGCACACTTTCCAGAGTTCTCTGTGTGCTTCCTCCATTTTCCCTGCAGCCTGGGGCCTGACTGCTTTTCCCTTTTCTTCCACGTGTGGGGGCTCTGGCAGGAAGGGGCCTGGCTTGCCGTTGCTTCTGGCTGGCGTTCTGCTTGTTTTTAGAATTCTTGTCACTGCTGTGCTTGGGGAGTTGGTGACAAGATGCTAATGGTTTCCTGACTGGGCAGACAGCAGAGGTGTGAGGTGTTAAGTTTTCAGTAAAATCATCTGTATTCTTCATTCAAATACACCTGCAGAGCTGGCTCATTTACAACTGAATGTTTGTCTGCTTTTCTCACCTTTTGCAACTTGTGTTTCCTTTCTTTGTTTCAACGCAATTTCACTAGAAAGCACTGTCATGCTTTTTGCCACCCCACGCTTTGGGGTGTTTTTAACTATAAACGTTTTGAAGGAGGCTCCTCCTTCTCAAACATTTCAGTGGGCTCTACCTCCGTGGAGTGAACCAACTGCAGATTGAGTATATTTTTAAAAACGTATGTTTGTGGGGAACGTGTACAGAATCTTTCTGTGTTTTATTCCTAAAATAATACAGGATAAAATTATACACATCTCATTTCCATTTTATTAAGTGCTACAAATCACGTAAAGGCATTAGTTAAGAGAATCATCTCCGTCTTTCCTTGTTTATTTCTGTCAGTGCCTGTTTGCAGTGCGCAGTGATCGCATTTGTTGTGTGAAGTTGATAAATGTCCGCAACACCTCTTAATTCTTCGTTCATCACCTCCTTCCCATCCCTCCCTGCCCCCTCTGCCTCTTGGTCCCCTCCCATGTGAGAAAGGTCTATCTCCCTGCTTCCTGTTGTCTGTCTTTTGTTTTACTCCTTAGTTATGTTTTAGGTTTCTCATGTAAGACAAAGCATGTGCTAGTCAAGCCTGTGTGTCTGGGTTATTTCACTTCACGTTACGGTCTCAAGGTGCACCCGTTTTCCTACCAAAGACTCACGTTCATCCCTTGCCAGCCACTAGAGAAATGCAAATTAAAACAACACTGTGATGCCACCTCACTCCAGAAAGAAAGACAGCCATGAAGAAATCAAAAAATAACAAATGCCGGAGAGGCTGTGGGAGAAGAGGAACCCTTCTACAATGTTGATGGGAGCGTAAACTGGTGCAGCCACTGTGTAAATCAGCATGGAGATGCCTCAAAAAAATAAAACTAGAAGTTCCATCTGACCCAGTTATTTCCTAAATATCTTCCCAAAAGAGTTAAGCCATGGTATTACAAAGATCCATCCATACACATAGCAGCACAATTCATAACAGCTAACTCTTCGAAACATCCTATACATCCATCAACAGCTAAATGGGTAAAGAAAATGTATTTATACACAATGGAGTACTACTAAGCCATAAAGAAGGATAGAGTATGACACTTTATAGGATGAATTTGAACATCCAAAGATATTGGCATCTTTGGGGGTCCTGGAGCCAATCTTCTGTGGAACAAGGGATGACTGTACCTTGTTATAAGGATTACAGATTATAATCCCAAATGAAGCAAAGAATTTGCAGTTATCATTACTGATAACCTTGCTTTGCTTAGTACAAGTGCTTATGTTGTTTTTGTTCTGATTCTAGCTCATGTTTTGTTGAGGCTGGAGACTGTGCAAGCAGCTGGGAGAAGCAAAATTGTGCTCTCTTGGTTGAGACTTTGGAAAGCTCTTACTCATATCATGACACTGCATCCCACTGCTCTGGGCTCTTTTCTGCAATTTGATAATATTCACTCCAAATTCTGTGCTGTCTATTGAGTCTTACTTGAGAGGTTATAACTTTTGCGGGCTTGTGTTCAGTTTTCCCATGTGTGATCTGTCTTGCCTTCCCACGTGAGGATGTGGGGCTGTCCTGCCTGTGGGGCATACTTTGGGTTAAGTCCTCACTAAAGGAGTGATCATGATGGAACCACCTCTCCTAAGGTGAGTGGCAGCTGTTTGATGTGGTGCTGTGGTGTCTTTAGCTGTTCAGAGCTGGTTGGGTAGATTCTGTCCTGAAAATACACAAGGAACATGGCAGAAAGATCAAGACAGGGCTACTGCATAATGGATAGAAATGATGGATAAAATTCTACGGGGCCTGAACGTGAAGTGTTTGGCTTCACTGGGTTCTATTCCCAGACTGAAAACAAAAAAAATAAGAAAAATTGGCTTCATGTTGGTCAGAATTTCCTACTTAGAACACTTTTCCCCATTGTGGGTACTGTGGAGGTGGATCAGGTGGGAACTGCGTCAGTAAGATAAGGTGACACTGGCTGAGCGAGCTCTTTGGCGACAGCACATGGAAGGACCTGGGTGTTCTTCAACTTTCAGAAAATAATGGCTATGCAAGGAACCATTTGGGGCTGGAGAAGGCTATGAAGATGGTGTCTCCAAGCCTCCCGAGTTCGTCGGGCATTGAGTCCCAGCTGATTTAGATACCTATTCCTGGTCGCTTAACTGGTGTTTGTAATAGATGCTAATGGGAGCCAGCCACCTGTCTAAATGTTTTTTAAACTACTCCACACTGCTCCAGGGAATGGTGACCTTATCACCCCCCTTTCACAGGTGAAGAAACTGAGGTTCAGAGAAATTAGGTTGTGGACCCAGCACCAGGTACTCTGTCTCCCTCAGTAGCCTGTCCCCGTCTCTCCACTGGCATTGCCCTGCATTAGGCCAAACTGTGTAGTATACTGCCTGGACTTCTGCAGAGGCTTCGCCACCCCTGCATCCATTTTTACTGCCCAGGTGGAGTTGGCCTTTGGCAAACTTAACAATCATTTTAAGCTCCAGTCTGTTCTGGACACCAGGCCACTACTGATCATGAAACATGGCTGGTGGGATGAACAGGAGGCAAGCCCCTTCCTTTCCAGGGGATTGTTATTCTCAGCTTGCCATTACTGTGACAAAATAACTGAGGTAATCATCATGAAGAAGGAAAGGTTCATTTTCGTTCACAGTTTCAGAAGTTCCAGTCCATGATCCTTGACGCCATCACTTGGGGCCTGTGACAAAGCAGAAGGTCATGGTGAGGAGATGTGGTGGAACAACACTGCTCACCTCACAGCAGACAGGAAACAGGAGATGAAGACACCAGTGTCCTAGTATAGCCACCCCTCACCTATCGAGGGAGTTACGTTCCAGAGACCCCTGCAATAGGTGAAAATCCTCGAAAAAGTGACATTATAGTCATTTTATTATTTATATATTTTGAGGCTTTGTAAACCGTGCCTACACTCCAGTGCACCTTTCCAGGACACCCTTCTTCCCAAAGCTTCGGCTGCCAGCTGGGGTGGCATCTGGGGACACCTGGGAGTGGAGAACGGGGCAAGTGGGGCTGGAAGGCGGGAGTGGGCCAGGCAGTGGGGCACACCGCACCCAGCCGAGACGAGATGAGCCCAGCACCCAGCCTGCACTGCTCGCTCCACCCGGACTGGCTTGTAGAATGGGTGGGGGCCCAGGGCGGTGCCACACACCCTGCTGGCCTATAAGCAGCGCCTGCCAGGTGCAGGTCCACTCCTGCAGCCAGGTGGCTCTGCTGGGCTCAGGCTGGCCCTAGTGGCATACTGCATTTCCATTGTGTGCGGTATGGTATTCATCTGCTGGTGAAACGCATACTGTACAATATTTTATTTTGATTTAATAACCTTTTAATGTTTAAATTAACATTCTTATATTTTTAAATTGTTTTAAATTTTTTAGGCAAAAATAATTAAAATCATAAATATTGTATAAATACCTATACACTCTGAAATCTCGTGATATACCGAAAACTCCACGATACAGAATTACATATACTGTTTTCTAAAAACCTGTGATACAGTGAAGCCGCAATAAGTGAACCATGCCATAGCAAGGGACGACTGTATCCCCTGGGACAGCACCCCCCCCCATGACCTTACTTCCTCCAACCAGGACCCCCCTTTTCCGGGTTCCTCCACCTCTGTCAGCACTGCAGGCTGAGAAGCAAAGCAACGGGCAAACTTTGCGTACACTTCAGATCCGGAGCATAACCCACACTCTCCCTTGCTCCTTGCACTGCTGTGTTTTCTCCACACCCCTCGTGTGTCCATGCATTTGCTCACACAGTCTTTCTATCTAGGGTATTCCCTCTTTCCTTGTGCTCTCTTTCATTGACTTTTCCTCATCATTCAGATATAACTCAAAAGCTCAGCCCTGGGCTGGAGGGTAGCTCAGCAGTGGGGTGCTTGCCCAGCATGCTCAAGGTCCCAGGTTTCACCCCCAGTACCACACACACAGACACACACACAGACACACACACACACACACACACACACACACACACACACACTCAGAGTCCTCATCAGGGAACCCTTTCCTGATTCTCTAGGTAAATCCAATGCCAACATACGGAGCCCCTAGAACCTGTGTCCGTTGACTTCTTACTACTGTATTTCTAAAGCTGATACAGTGCCTGGAACACAGTAAATATCTGTGATAGGAAATAAGGGAAGGGGAAGGGAGGGGAAGGGAAGGAAGTATCAGTGACCCAGGAATAATTAAATCTCTCCCTTGGTTCAGTTGAGAATCAGTCTTCAGACTTACAGTATTTGATTTGGAACCCAACTGCACTGTTATTTTTAAGAAAATGAATGAATTGGGGCACAAGGGCCAAAGAGGGGTGAAATGTGATTCTGAGAACCCCCAAGTAATCCCCGTGGCTATTCTGCCCTACAGAAGTGGCGTTGCTTCCCACTCTGTCAGTGAGCTCTGAACTGAGTGACTTCCACCCAGGTAACTACAGTGGGAAGAAGGGCGGGGAGATCGTGACCTTCCAGTGGGAGAATTTGGCAAATACTGCCTTGCCCAGATGACCAAGCGTGGCGTCAGCAGGGAAAAGTCACTTCGCTGGTAGGAACCCTTGGTAGTGTGTGTTGAAAATATCACTTTGTTCTGTGGTTGCTGCACCTGTAGGAATTAGGTGGTGGGTGTGGGGACAGCCAGCCCCACACCACCCCTCTGACACTTGGTACCACACTCTCCACCCCAGCTGTGTGGGTGAAGACGTGCCTTCCTGTTGACCTGCGTTCCCCGTCCCTTCCTGCTCTGCCTTTCATCTCTTGCTACTCCGCAGTCTGCTTTCCAGCATCACAAACCATTCTGGCTCAGACACCTGACTTCTCATCAAAGAGCGAAGAGGTGCTTATGTTTATTTTTCTGAGTATTTTACAGGTAATTCCTGCGATAAAGGAGGCAGAAAAAAATCTCCACCTTCTTCAAAATCAAAATTCCAAGAGGCAACATTGGAATCTGAACCACCCATGTTGCCTTATTTATCTGTTTCAGGTTTTTAAAATGCATGTTAAAACTGAATGTGTATTTTCACCTGATTGTTCATCTGTTTTAATGAAAAAACTGGCGTGTGGTAAGGAATGGAGCTGTCAATTTATCTTTCCAATGAATCTGATTAGTGGAAGGTTCAGTCCTTGGAGCATATTGCTTTATGCCTCCAGGGCAGTTCTCGAATTTTTGAGAAGTAAGCAGCGTTTGTCAAGTGATGCAAGAATCAGTGCTTATTTCTTGGAGTGGAAATTAACTGAACCCGAGGCCCTTTCTGGTACCACTGCATTTGGGTCTTTTCTCTTTTAATATTTTAGTGAATTTCTTAAATGACAAAAAAATGATTCTGGCTCTTGGCTTCTTGAGCTGTATTCGGTTGTCAGCTAGTTGAGGGAGAGGAAGGGAATTCAACTTTCCTTGAATTTTTTTTTAACTCCCAGCAGAAAGAGTAGGCTGGAGATCACCCAGATTCACAGTCCCTGAAGACAGAGTCCAGGCAGACTAGGGAAAATTATTTCCCTGGGAAAAGCTGTCCTTTCCATTCATGCAACTTGAACTTTCCTTTGGTAAAGCTTCAACTATGCTGGGCAAAACCCTCGCTTTTCCTCTTTTCCTCAGTGAACCCTTTTCATTAACGCTCCGGAGCATCATGCTGCTAACTCTCTCCCAGGGGAAACTGCTGTCTAAGAAAGGGGCTTAGTCAGTGAAAAAAAAAAAGAAATGTTGCCCCGTTAGTAAGTATCAGCTCAAACAAGCACTTCTCCTAAGAGGTTTGCAAGCAGATGCATCTCCATTTCTGTACATAATAATGGATTTATTTGCCCCTTTCTGTATCTGTGTTTTCCCAATACGGATGCATTAGAATTGGGGGCTAGTGGATTTGAGAGACAGATTACTGGGGAGTATCTATCAGAAGTGACTCCTGGTACCGCAGCATGTAACTCCCACCTACGGAAGCCAAGAAGGTGCTTGGCTCTTTATTCTGCAGAGATCAATGTGATAAGTGCAATAAGCCATGCACAGAAAGACAGGTACTGCACCATCTCACTTATATTTGGACAGCATAGAAGTTGATGCTGTAGAAGTTGAGAGTAGAAACCAGAGAGGAGCAAGGAGGGAGAGCTGGAAAGAGGTTCCTAAGTTACAATCAGAAGCGACAAGGTCTCAGGCTGGTGCATGCTGGCTGACTGTACGCCCTGTATCTTCCCAAAAGCTAGATGAAAGGATAGTGAATGCTTTTTCCATAAAGGGGCTACAAGTGTTTGGAGACGACAGATATGCTTAACCTGATTTAAACACTGCACAATGTGTACGCATATCAGAATATCACAGGGCACTTCATCAGTATTCATAGAGTCAGGTAGTTATGCATCACTTAAAAGTAAATAATAAAATAGTAGTAGGTTACTAAGATGCTTACCTTTAGAACAGTGATCCCTAAGTGGTCCTGAATAGATCTCCACTGCCCCCTAACCCAGGACCCACAGGAGTTTATTTCTTTACATTGACATCAGCCTTCGGTCCGCCCCAACGTGCCATCATGTCCTCACTGGTGAGGCCTGGCTGCAGTCTGTAATCATGAATGCTTGTGAGGCAGGAGGCCAAGCCTTCCTAAATTGCTCCTTGAGCCTCATTGTAAATTTATATCCAACTCTTAATGGCAAGAGCATTAAAAAAATTGGAGCTCCTGAAAGATGATCTCATTTCAGAATTTTTTTCCTCTTCTCCATTCTCTGAGTTAAACCACATTATTTAAAAAAAAAAAAAATCCTTAGTTAAGCCAGAAGCCTGGAAGTGTAATTGTCATTGAATTTACTTTAATGATGAAAACAGGAAGGAGATGATCATTCATTCAGAAAGTGGTTATTGGATTTGCCATGTCCTTAGGCACTCTGCTAATGCTAAAGATGAATAAGATATGGCTCCTACCCTTGTCACTTAAGCACCAGAAGAAAAACAAAATAAAAACCAAAAACCCATAGTGCCTTGCAGTCTATATTAACCCACATCACAAATCACCAAAAAACTTAATGGCCTAAAATAGAAGACGTCTACAATCTGAGTGTTAGAACATGGGGAGTGACTTAGTTGGCTGATTATAGTTCAGGGTCTCATGAGTTGGTGTCAAGATTTGGGCCGTGACTTCCATTTGCCCTGTGGACCTCCCCACATGGCTGCCTACTGCATGGTAGCTGGCTTCCCCAAAGGAAGTAGTCTGAGAACAAGAGGCTTAGGCATCATGTCTTTTATGACCCAGTCTTTGAAGTGACATGCCAACACTTCTGTATCAATCTGGTCACACAGAGTGACTGGTACAAAGTTCCCTGTCAAAGATGTACATACCAAGAGGGGGTGTCCCTGGGGGACCTCTTGGAGGCTTCACTACCACCGTCTTCCATCTAAACAGAGACCTGTTTGGTGTCTAAGATGAGCAGTGTAGACGCATGATCAGAAATGCCCAAGCTTTAGCCAGCATCATGGAAGCAAAATGGCAGTAAAATATACAAGTGAGGCAGTGGACATGGAAGGTGAATATGGAACAACCAGAATGGACAGCAGACTCATGTATTGCCTGGATTTATTATGTAGAAATCCTGAACCCCAATATGATTCTGGTTTTTCAAAGAAAAGGGTTTAAGGTGACTGAGCATATCATCATTAACAGCATTCTAGGAGCAATTCTTCACTAAGGAGTCGTGGCCCCCTATGACATTTGAAACAGAACAGCACGAAAGGTTGTACTTGAATGAGTCCCTTCTACAACGTGGCATCAAAATCAGCCGTAGCTGGCGGTTTTTCTTTGTGTACCACCAAATGTAAGGCAGAGTTTGTCGTAAGATAATCTGAGGAAAGGTTTTGTCAGCACCTTTGCAACAGCATTTCAGATCTGGACTAAAGTGTCGTTTTCCCTGTGTAGTTCTCCCTTAATAACTGGAGCACTCCATGTAAAGTGTATAAAGTAGCACTTCTTCAACCTGGGGAAATGTGCTAGAGTACTAGACAGACTTTCCCTGATGCCCTCACCCATGTCTCGTTCCCATATACAAAGGATGCCTAAGCAGATCTGATTTTACTTTCCCTTTTTCTCTGGAATACTTGTTTTTGGCTGAGGACTGACTGTGAAGTTAGCCTGTCCCCTGGTCTTGGGACTGAGCCTGGCAAACACCTTGGAAGTATATGGAGAGAGAGAGCTGGAGAGCAGGGAGAATATATTTCAGTGGCATTGCTGTTTAGTATTATACCTGTGCTCATACTGATCGTCAATCCTAGCTTAGTGCAGGACTAGGTCTAGGGAGACAGGCGAGTTGAGGACATGATATGAAATGAGATATTTAGCAAATCATGCTTGAAGTCACAGGGACAGGGACAAATACTAGCCATGGGCCTCTGATCATTGTGTGTGCACTTAGGTCCTTTGGGTGGCAGTTCCATGAGACATTCCATCTCAGACTTGATGCTTTAGATATACGTAAGGCCCTCTGTTACAGATAACACCAGAAAACCCTGACCTTCTCTCTGAGAGCTTCAAAGTACTTTTTTTCACATTTCTTATTCTGAGAACAAAAAGAAAGCTGATAGCAATGGGATTAATGATGGTCTAGAAAAGAAAGAGAAAGGGGGAGAGGAGGGGAGAGAGAGGGAGAGAGAGAAGGTGAGAGAGGGAAAGAGAAGTAGAGAGAGAAAGGGGAAGAGAGAGGGAGAAAGAGAAAGAGGGGGAGAGAGAGGAAGAGAGGGGAAATAAGGAGAGAGGGGAGAGAGAGAGGGAGAGGGAGAGGAAGGTAGCATATGACACATAGGATTCTGGGACTGTTAGCAAGGCATTAAAAATATATATATATATCAAGGCCCAAATTTCCTCATTTGTAAAACTAACTAGAAAAATTACTTTATTTATCGAGTTTGTCCTAGCTATAAAGCTGCATCAGAAACTTCAGCTGTCTTTTTTTATCACCATACATGTAGGGTTTGTTCACCAGTGGTACAATAAAAAGGATAGTGCTTACAAAATAAATGAAAATCATCAGCATCAAAAAAATTCTTTACTACAAAGTGAACATCAGTGTTGCTTTTCTAAATACGATTTTGACTGTGTGAGGGCGTGGTCTCTGGCTCCAAAGCATTGATCCTGAAGGGCAGATGTCTGAGAACTGAGGGTGACGGTTTTCAAGTCTTCTCAGGGACCAAATCTTCCTGGATACGTTGCTCTCGGTGATTCAGTGCGCACGGCCCGTCCTACTTACTCTTCAAGCTAAGAGCGCTTTCAGCCACAAGTGACACAAAGGGCAATTAGTGCTGGGGTAAAAATAAGTGTTTCGTTTTCTCGTATGACAAGAACTTTGGAGACAGGTGCTTGCTGTTTGGTTCAGCTGTTCCACGGCTGAGATTTTGGACGGGCATCTCTCAGATTCTCCTGGTTCGTCCACTGAGAGCTTGTGGCTGATGGGGTCTAGGCAAGCATCTCTGAAATACCTCAAGCAGGTAACTTGCCCGAAGAGCACGGGTGAAGAGGAATCATAAGTCATTGTCCTAATGTTGCAGTCTTTCTTACACAACAATCTGGGCCTTGACTTTATCTTCCCTGACTAATCTCCCATGACCACTACCAGATTTCTTGACTGTAACCAGACTGTCTTCTAATCTCTGAGAAGTGCATTGCAAAGTTTTAATTTTGTGTCTTGTCTTCTTTCCATCCCAGTTAAGATCCTATCCAAGAACTGCTAAGATCTACCTGATGTTCTTCTCTTTAATTTTCTCTGATCATCCAGCTAGAAGGAATTGCTCTTTCCTTTCGATTCCTGTAATAGTTTATAAATAACTTTTTGAATGAAAGTATTTTGTAGAATGACTCATGTCCATATCCCATCGGGTCAAAGAGACAAATATGATCATGAGAGTTTTACAGATGGAAAACAAGCAGAGAGGTGAGCACCTTTCTCCAGGCATTTGCACCCAGGGCTGGTTCGGGCTCTGAAGGCACTGGCGGTGATGAGCTCAGTACAAACATGGTGTGGAACAAGGAGTAGAAATGCTGGTTTCTCTCTCATGTAGTCCACCAAACCCAGTCCCCTGGGTGGAGAGGTAGCTCTGCTCCTCCCAGTAGTTGAGGAGACCCGAGCTGACCAGGTCATCTTCAACACGTGCTTCAAGATTGTGTTGACATTGGTCATCCTGGTCAAGGAAAGAGGAAGAGTAGGTTGAGATATTTTCTCTTGAGGTGTGCGTGGAAGTTGCACTTTTGCCCTTCATTCACCCACGGGAGCTCAGTCACGAGGCCCACGCAGGGCTACTCTGGCAGCACAACCTGGCCTGGGCGCTGGGCATGGGGAGCCACAGGTGTGACCGGCGAGTGATGTACAGATCTTATGCTTCTGCAGCGGGCCTGGCTGCCATTCAGATTCCTACCAAGGACAGTGTGAGATTGTGCAGATCTCGTTCCAGGCTCCCACCCCATCTGCCTTCCCAAAGATCCAGAGGAGCCAACCTGTCCCCACACACTACCTTTCTCTTTCATGATATGAAGACATCAGACTCCGGAAACCTAACCAAGTGTGAAAATGTTTGTGCTCGCTCCTCCTGAGAAATGCACTGGACAGGTACAGTGGAGACTGTACAGAGTGGCAGCTGAGACCCTGTGTTCATCAGCTGTCCCTCACTGCGACAAAATGCCTGAGATGAGCAACTGAGAGCAGGGAAGGTTTAGTGTGGACTGATGGCTTCAGAGGTATCTGGCCGTGGTCACCTGGCCCTGTGGCTCTGGGCCTGTGACAGCCCCATCCATCGTGGTGGGGGAACTGAGGCAGAGGGGACCTCAGCACATGTCGGAGGCTAGGCGGCAAGAGGAAGGAAAAGGAAAGAGCCAGGTCCCTGTGCTCCCTCTGAGGGCACAACCCCAACTCCCTCCAGCCAGGCCCCACCTCTTAGGGGCCCTCCTGACCCCCAATTCCACAGCCTGGTGACCAGGCCTTGTGCAGAACCTTGGAGGCCATGCAAGTCCCGGCGATGGCAGCCCCGGTGTCCTCGGTGGGGTGAGCATCTACCCTGGAAGGCCTGTCCTCCTCCACAGAGGAGAAACCAGACCAGATTCCCCGACCAGGCTCTGAGCACAGAAGTCAGACGTGACAGTGCAGGGCTAGTCCCCGCTAGTACATCGTAGATCCTCACGCCTTCTTTACAATTAGATAGAATTGAGTTTTTGGATTTTACATGGCATTGTTTATGCCTGTTGTGTGTATTTTCCTGGGTTCACTTTCTCAGTGTGTTTATTTGCTCCATGGAAACCACTCTTTTCTTTTCCTTTCCTTTTCTCCTCTCCTTTTTCTTCGTTTCTGGTGGCCCTGGACATTGAACTCAGGACCTTCACACCGAGCTGTGCCTCCAACACTTTTAAAAGAAATGGGTTTGTTGTTGTTGTTGCTGTTTGTCTGTTTTCAATTTTGAGGCAGAGTCTCCCTAAATCACTAAGCTGCTTGGGCTGGGCATGAACTTGCAATCCTCCTGCCTCGGCCTCCCGGGGTGCTGGTATTATAGGCATGCACCATCATCCCCAGCTGATTTTTAAAATTCTTTCTTTGGTGTTAACCTCACCTTACTAGCCCAGAGCTAAGCACACCATTGGTCACCTGATACACAGGTATTAAGTCAAATTATTATTTGTCATTCTATGTATTCATTTTGTTCCATATGATTTCAACTATTTTTTTTGAAACAAGGTCTCATCATGTAGTTCAGCCTGGCCTTGAACTTGCTTGTGTAGCCCAGGATGACCTCAAACTCATGACAATCCTCCTGCCTCTGCCTCCCAAGTGTGGAATTACAGGAGTGCGTTACTACTCCCAGTTTGAATTCACCTTCTAAGGTTGTATGCCACTGTAGTCAGTATGTTTCTGATTTATGCTTTTAATCATCGCACTTTTCTTTTCCCTGAAAGAACAGATGTCCGATGGAGGGCCTTATCTGTGCAAGGCATGAGTTCCTAAGCGAGTTCAACAATTAAACAATTCAGGGAAGGGGTCTCTGCATCCTGGGCCACTCCCATGCTGTCACAGAGACCCTGAGCCACTGATCATTTTTTATACAACTGACCTTTGAGCTGAGCATGGTGGTATGTACCTGTAAACCCAGCCCTTGGGGGGCTGAGGCAGGAGAATCGCCATGATTTTGAGGCTGGCCTTGGTGACATAGTGAATTCAAGGCCAGCCTGAACTATAAAACCCGTTTAAAAAAAAAAAAAGCCAAAAAGAACAAAGAAGAACTAATCTTTGGGGAACAGCACGCCTGACCTACTCATCTCTGTCCTCACTCTGTGCCCCTGCTCGACGCCCAGACCTGGGTGTGCTGCACGCGGCAACTGCCTCCGACACATGCACAGTGCTGTGATCGGTCAGCACGCCGACGACGTCAGCTTGACTGCGCTGGCAGACAGTCCTGAAATAGAACGCGCCGGCGCACTGCAGTGTTTTCCATCTCGGCTTTTTTCCCTCTTTCCCACACTTAACACCAAACATTTCAGGAATGTCGCCACCAGGATTGCGTTTACACTGGCAACCACCTTCATTAGTGACTCGCTAAAGCTGATGTGTTAGAAAGGAGCAAAACAATAAGCAGCGATTTTTTTTTTAAAGGAGCCCTTCTCGCACCTGGGAAGGCAGTTCTGGCGCTTGGTGCATGTTGCGCAGTGGTCTCCTTCCTCTTCTTGCTGCCTTCAGGTGCTGTCTTTGCGTCGACGCCGAAGTGGGTTTTCTTGCTCACTGGGAGCAAAGTCCCGCGATGTTCAGAGGGCAGTGGGAGACACAGGGCCGTGCAGGGGTGCCTTGCACGGTGACACCTGGGCAGTGGCCATGCTACCAATGCCGCTCCCGTTCTTGACACTGGGCTGAATTTTCAAGCTGCCTCGCTGCACCTGTCCCTGCTTAGATGCATCCCTTCCCTTCCCCCTGCCACTCACAGAACAGAGAGGGTGACATTGCCCATTAGTGGCTTTGAATGCCCCAACTACAGTAAGTGCCTTAATTGTGTTTTAAATGATGTCCTGGGTCTGTGTGCACTTACAATGAAAATATACAGTGACAGTGTGAGTCTTAAAAGGCTCTTCCTGTGATGGTTCAATTTTGCTACCTTTTGTGTCACTACAGATTTTTAAATTCTAAAGAAATTTGATTTTTTTTTTAAAGTCACGCTAATAGTCTACTTTTCATTCTGGCCGCTGAGGGAGTGTGTTCCTTGCTGTTTTCCTCCTTTTGGTTCAGCCGCCGATGTTCGGACATCAGAACACGGCCTCAGACGGAACATTTTTAAGTGTTATCTCCTTGTTCACAGGGACCCAAGGTGGACCTGGTGGGGAATTGTTTAGTGATGGAAACTGAAATAGCAATAAAAAGAGGGATGGCCAAATTATGTAAAATCAGAGTGCATGAATAATTCAGCGCTCGCTTGAGTGTGATTTTTATTTTTATTGTTAAATAATACCAGCATTTCCAAGAACTAATAACAGAGACTAACCAACTGGTAAGCTTTTTGTCGGGTGTTTGGGTGACGGGAAAAGGAAGAAAGAAAGGAAGCAGGACCACAGCTTTTCAAAATCGGGGTGCCCGGGAAGACCTCGGTACAATGGCCTGGGCTGGACGGATGCCGCCCTCTCCGGAGGCCACAAGCGGAAACCTGCAAGGAGGTCCGTGTACAGCTGTGTTTGCAGATCATCTGGAAAAATTGTGATGCTTTATGAACTCTACTGAGCCTCAAAATTTGCATCTAGTTGTATGTACTTTTTACACTGCTTTCTAGAATATGTGTGTTCCTGAGATACAGTATGTAAAGGTCATCGAGAGAAAGTGTGGAAAGTGTCCCTTTGCTATGATTCCTGAAATGTAACTCAGCTATAGGGCTCCTGTGACAGAACAAGGGGCTGTGCCAGGAACTCACGTTAACCCCAAGCAAAAGTTATTCTTAGCTACAAAACAGAAAAATCTTGACTCTGATTACCCATAACATCGTCCATGTTTTACAACGTTTAGGAGATGAATAGAAGGGAAGGGAAAGATGTTGATGTTTTCCAAAGCACTGAACTTTGGAAAAGTGAAACGAGCTATGTGTTAGGAAGGAAACACCAGCAGCTCCACAAATACAGCTTTTACTAATCAAATAAAATTGTACTTAGGTCAGGAAGAACAGTGCAACATCAGTGAGCAAAAGCGAATGGCATGGTAGCAAACAAGTACATGGTCTTCCAAGTGATGGTGGAATTACCCAGGATTTCAAAAGAATGCAAGTTAATGGGATTTTTGAAACCTCAACTATATGCTTTTTTTTATTGCAATTCTATGGAGAATGTAGGTGTTTGGGGCCAAATATAAACCAGAAGTCAGAGAGAGTCAGGGCAAAGCTTAGACCACAGTCCTGTGGGGTCACAGGCAGGAGGGTCCCCAGTTTGGCTCACGCTCTGTTCCGTATAGTACCCTCCAGCTCCTAGAAGGAGATGTCTCAGGACCTGAGCCCCATCAGGAATTTGAGACAAACTGAGGCAGGAGTACATTAACTGGGACCAGGACACTGAGTACAAAAGCAGCTAGCCTTTCGGCATGGGAAGAAATACTTTAAATGCATAGTAGAAGCTAAGCTAGGCTCAGGAAATGCAGTTTGCTATGAGATAAAATAATCCAAGTCAGGCGTGGTGATGCAATCCCAGCACTCTGGGAGGCTGAGGCAGCAAAATCATGAATCTGAGCATAGCTGGGCAACTTAGTGGGACTACTTCAAATTTTTAAACAAGTGAAATGAAATGAAAAAATAAAGGGTTAGGGATATAGCTCGGTGTGAACGCCCTGGGTTCCATCCCCAGGATCACACAAAAAAATCAAGCAAGGTTTTATTTCAATTAAAAGATTAGTGATGAGAAATCGGGCCTGGAAAGACAATTTCCAAAGGAGCTCAGTGTTCTAAGGCAGATGGCACTGTTGGTGGGGACACTGGGGTCAGTAATCATGCAGCTAACGTGGCAGCCCAGCCTTTGCTGGTGTCTTATCCACGTGGCAGTTGGAATTCGCCCCACTCCCCACACAGAGTAACTGCACGTCTTGGTACATGCGTGTTCCAAAGGAATCAAAGTTGGGGTCCTACACAGTATAATTGGAACATGTATCCTGCAGGCTAAGAAAGTAATTATAAACTCTCAACCAGAAGGTATACCAGGGTCACTTGAAAAGTTGCTGTTTTCAGTTGTGGTTGTGGGGTGGTGGTAACTGAATGCAAGGCCTTCACACTGAGTTGTATCCCCAGCCCTTTTGTACTTTTTGGTTTTGAGATAGGGTTTCACAAAATTGGCCAGGCTGGACTCAAACTTGTGATCCCCTGCTCAGCCTCCCAGCTTGCTAGTGTTATAGGAATGATACCGGGATTCTCTAAATGAGATGAGGGAAATAATATAACTCCTAACCTGCTAGATGTCTGAGACACTGAGTTTGTGTTCTCCAAAATCAAAGAATGAATTCTGAAGAACAGCAGAGGGGAAGAGTAGGAAAGTTCACTGAGGGAGAGTCAGCTTCCACCTGAGAGGGGCAAGAGGGAGTGCAGGAAATGGGTTGCCCACAAGCCCACTTCTCGAAGGAGGTTTTTAGAGCAAAACCCCGAGATGGGCACAGGTGGGACAACACTATGGGCAACCAATAAGATTGCAAGTACAGCCTCTTAGGTAATATTGATCCAATGGGGAGGCAACTCTCATAGCGAGTGTACATGGGAAGAACAAGGATCTTTCCTGGAAGGGATGGGTCAAGGAGCTCTTGGTCCCCCACAGGAGTGACTGATGCCTATTCAGAATATCGATCATTATTGTTTATCCCTCAGGGAGGCATGCAGGCATAGTCATTCCATCTTTGTCTGGAGGCCTGGCCTCCAACAAATGCGCCTCCACCCACGGTTGTAATGTGTTCTCATCTTCTGCATTGACTCGTTTGAGGGCCTGGCCCTGCCTGACTGCCCATACTATTTCTGCCTAACTTTGCTGTCCATAATGTTAGGTTTACATGTGGCACCGCCATGTACAGCCTGAATAATATTGTCAAGCTATGAGGTGGTCTCCCCAGCCCTCCACCCACGAGATCCTAATGTTCCCAGGAGGGGATGCTAATGGAGGGATCTGTTAAGATTGGCATTTTTCACCTTCCTGATAATCATCTATGAAATTGTTTATACTGGATGGTGGACCTCCAGGTAGGATTTCTTCAGTGGAGAACATGGAATGAAAAACAGATTTTCCCAAATCCCCGCCTGGATCAAGATTGAATACCTGTTTAATCTGACAAGGGATTTTTTTTTTATTTTCAACCACACACCGCCTGTCACCTGCTCTGCCATGCTTGTTTTATTTATTTGTAGGGTGGAAAGTGATTACTATGAAATGGTTTTTGCTAAGATCCCATACTTTGCTATGGAGGATGAAAACAGAGATTTCAGTCTCACATTGGGCCCTCTTTAAGGATGATCATTAGCCGTGCTCTGAACTATTGATAAAACGTGATAGCATTCTTGAGAGTGGGACTTGTGTTCTTTTGAATAAAGGACTTGTTAATTAGAGGCTCTTTCTAATGAAAATAACCTAATTCTGCTGCTAAGTGCTAACTTTTTTTTTTAATGAAAAGAAAGGTAAAAGATACTTTGCGAAAAATGCATATTGATTGACGTAAATCAATGTTAGAACATGACTGAGGCTCGAATTCCCCTGGCATCTCTGAAATGCCCTCTATCTTGTGCCGTAGAAAATGTTTGCTTGCATGTTGATAACCAACATGGAAATGAGATATTAATATATACAGGGAAAGACAGAGATGGAGAGAAAATACCTCACACCCAAGAAGGCAGCAATTGCGCCATTGCTCACAAGCGGCAGTGCCACGAATGACTTAGTCCTCCTGGAGGGTCCACACTGTCCCCAGGACCGGAAGGAAACAGAATCAATATGGCAGGTGCAGTAGCCCTCTTATATTTAAGTGCTCTTGCATTTTGCTTGAAAATCAAGGCCTTTGTAAACAGCCAGTAACTGTTTACTCACTCAAGGCTTACTAATAATAGAAAAAAATGTGAAATTCTTTTATGTTTTTGAAGCTGGAAGAAAAAAAATGTAATTATTTTGGAAATAGAGGTCTCACTTTGGGAAGAGTTCCTTAGAATTTGCTCTCTATAAATTTCTTTGTCGGCTGAGGTGATAGCCAGGCCAGGTGACTGCCCACCCGAGACTGACCGACCTTCAGACTTCACAAGCACAGGTTTGTCACCTTGAAATCGCCAGCGTTTGCACACGACAGGTCTTGATATGGGGCTGCAGAGGTGGGAATCTAGCCATTCTGGTTCTGATTTTGCACACGAAAGTTCCTAGGAATGTTCTGGAAATGAGCTAAAGAGTTAGGCTGGCCCTTGCTCGGTGACTTCTGTCTTACCTAGTTCCGTGTGGCTCTCCCAGGCTGCCAGCTAAGGAAGTGGGAGCAAAGAGGGCATATCGCTGTGGGTAGGTCACCGGGTGGTATGTATGTGGGCAGACGCCCTTTGCTTGCTTTCATTAATCCACTAAGATATGAGTGGTTGCAAATTGTGTCGATAGATTTGGTTGAGTGATTGGAATGCCAGGGGCATTGAATACTTGTTGACTGACTTACCGATGGCCTCTTGCTGTCTGTACTCACAGGGTCACAGCCACTCCTGGACAGGGAGGAATTAGAAAAATGTGGAGGCTACTTTAAAATGGTTGTAAATAAGATATTAATTATGTTATTTTTACCACTGTCCTTGAGAAAACAAAAGTAACTAAATTTACATGATTTCTCTATGGTCTTACTCTTCTGCAAAGATTGAGGCAGGGGATTATTTTGGTTGTTCTTCTGGGATGAATCCTTGGGATGAAGCACAGTGTCTCTCACATAGTAGGTGCTTGATAAATATTTGCTGAATGAAAGAATGAATGTTTCATGGGGACAGTGGGGAAGTTACGTACTGATCCCTTCTGCACACCTGTGGCCCTCAGACAAGGAGCGTTTGTTATTTGACTGGGGGTAGGACAGTGATATTGACTATGATATCCAACTTGGGTTTTAAAATGCTTGGTTAACAGTGTTAACCAAGTTGCAGTGTGCTGCAAAATTGTTTATTTTACAAGTTCTTGCGCACTCAGATTCAATGCGGAAGTGGAAAAGTACAGGCCCCGTGTAGATAAACTATAGATCACTAAGAGAGTCGCGAGGGGGGGGGGGGCCGGGGCGGCTTCCGTGAACGTGGGAAGCTTTGTCTTGATCCAATTCAGATCTCTCTGGCTGGAGTGCAATATAGAGTGGACATAAGGGGCATGGAAATGTGAATCAGTTCTAGTCTTTGCCTGGTCACTGACAGGAAGGGGACCCCATGGGGCCCCCCTCTTCCTCTTCCCTGAGCTCTGATTTGTGTGGAGATTCCTCCCACCATGGGTCCCTTCTATCTCAGAGGGAGGAGAGACGAAAGGAGAATGACTGGAGTCCGAGGCGCACAGCCCGCATCTCCTTCCGCAGCCCTGGTTTCCTCTTTGGTGAAACACAGATAATGATAGTCAGGGACTCGCAGCTTCTGCAACAATTAAAGAGAGAATCTGTGCACAGCCCCTGACTTGGCACTTAGCACATTTGGGCAGTGATTAGTTAGTTCTTATCCTGTATCCAAATATTTATGATTCCGGGAGAAATCATCTCAACCTATCAATAATGCGCCTTGGAAAACGTCCAGGCATCGGCAGGACCCGTGGTGATAACTTCTGCAGGTAGAGAGGAGGTTGCGGGCTTCTCCATGCCATGCCTGGGGCCCCGGCGCCGGCTTTGTTGTTTTCAATTCCGTTTGTTAAGGATTAGACTCCATAATGGGAATGATAGGCCCCAGCAGTATTTATAGAAAAAGGAAAACTGCCAAGATGCATTAAGGTGTAAGCCCTGGCTGGGCCACAGGAGCAGCCCTCGCTTGACCTGGGCCTCGTGGTCACTTCTTCCTGTAGATCTTAGCTGTGGAAACACATATGTGGTCTTTCTGTGGACTCATGTTCTTTGCAGATTGCTCAGGTAGTCTGTGGAGAGGATGAGGCAGGAGAAAGTGAAAGTACCAGTGCTCTGTGGCAGGAGCGTGCGTGCTGCTGGGTGACGGTCGCTCAGGTGTGACACTGCGTTTCATCTTCAATGCAGCCCAGTGGCACTCTTTTTAAAAGTTTACTTTTTGGCCAGGCATGGTAGCGCACACCAGTAATGCCAGCACTCGGGAGGCTGAGGCAGGAGGATCGCTGTGAGTTTGAGACCAGCCTGGGCTACAAAGTGAGCTCAAGGCCAGCCTGAACTGCATAGCGAGACCCTGTCTCAAAAAGACAAAAATAATAATAATAATAAGAGACTAACAATAGTTAATACACTGTGCATTGTTGTCTTCAGAGTAGTTACTCGAAATCCAGAGATATAGACAAAACAGATTCTGTCTTCCCAAGAAGAAGCAAACGGATACAGTGTTAGCACAAAACTTTCTTCCATTTATACTGCTAGTTTCTCTTAGCTCGCAGCACATCTTAATTCTTCTTTTATGCCCTCCTCTTCTCTCCCAAGCCCTGACCCGCCATCTCTGGTTCCCCTTCTTTTTGAGAAAGATCTGTCTCTCTAATTCCTATCATTTATTTTGCTCTCTATTTATACTTTGGTTTTCTCATATAGAGGAGACCATGTGATACCGAAGCTCGTGGGTCTGACTTATGTCACTTAACATTATGGTCGCAAGGTGCGACCTACATTTCCCTACAAGCGACTCTAGTGTGTCTTTCGTCGGAGTTGTACTCCATGTGTGTAAACAACACAGTTTCTTTATCTGTTCATGCATTGATGGACGTATAGGCAGCTTCCAAAGTCCAGCTGTTTGTGCTGCTGCAACACGGGTGTGCATGGATGACTGTAACAGTGGGTCTCAGTTCTTCCGGCGAGATTCCTCGAAGGGGAATATTTGGGTCAAATGGAATTTCTAGCTTTAGTTTTTTGAGACTTGTGCACACCTATTTCCACAGTGCTCGTACTGGTCTACACTCCCACCAACAGTGTGGACGCTTGTCCCTGTGGTGACCCTGAGGAACTTACTAATTAATTCGGTGTTGGACCAAGTCTCAGGGAGACGTGTTAAAATAATCTGAATTCCATGATGTTTTTAAAAAGCGAGAGCAGCAGTCCTTTCTCAGAGGGGGCATGAGCCTCAGTTCTTTGCAGTTCCTCCCTGCAGACTGCTGCGAGGTATTTTTCCTTATGAGTCTGAGCCCAACCCGAAGACCCTCAACACGGAGGAAGATGTGTGAGCTGTGTCCATGCAGTGAAGGACAAACAGGCCTGCCGCACGCTGCAGCTGGAAGCTCCATTCCCCGGCGTCCACGAGTATAACCTTCACCAGGAGCTGCTGGGGGCTCACAGGGCCTGGCTTCTGATCTCCAGGGTAGCTGGGGTGTGTGGACCCTGACATGACACCTCCAGCAATGTACACTCTGGGATCTACAGCTGCCAGAAGTGATGGTCTGCTGTTGAGTCTGTCCCCGGCATGGCCCCGTGTGCGCGAATGACCCATCCCAGACACCAGCGACTCTTCCATGCAGAGGTACAAAGAACTGCTCCTTTGTCACAAGGGGGAGCCTCTCTGAAGTTATTAGAGCCTGGAGGACTCATCTCAAGGTGTGGAGCTGGTCTGGCTGCTGACAGCTGCTTCCCTTACCCCTCCATCCTTAGGAACACCCCACAAGCCCCCTGCTCCCCGACCTCAGAGTCAGCTCCCCAAGAAGCTGTCCTTCCATGAAAGCTTTCAGCCAGCTTTCCTGTTTGCTCAGTTTTGAATTTTTCAGAACCTGGTGTGGTGGCACATGCCTGTAATCCTAGCACTTGGGAGGCTGAGGCAGGAGAGTGGCTGTGAGTTGGAGGCCAGCCAGGGCTCCAGAATAAGTCCAAGGTCAGTCTGAACTATATGGTGAGACCTTGTCTCAATAAACAATAAAAACAAAAAGCCAAAATGAAAACTTCCGTAGGTCTGAAGCCAGATACCCAGGTGTTTCCTAGAGGCTTATTCATTCGTTTCAGTGTGTTGCTCCTCTTCTGTTGATTTGTATCAGTGCAGGCACCTGAGAGTCATTATTTGAATTTAGGGGAGCCGACTTTGGCTTTGGCTGTTGATAGCATCCTTGGTTCTATTCAGGAGTCACTGTAGGCAGGGTGGTGGAAGAGAGGGTTTGTGTATCACTCCACAATGAGGGATTGCAAATCCAGCAAGGCGATGGCGAACTTTCAGGGATCACTCCTGGGCAGATATTCAGAATAGTAAAAATTAAAATGTGTGCGTGTGTGTGCACGTGTGTGCGTGTGTGTTTGTGTGTTTGTGTGTGTGAGAGAGAGAGAAAGACAGGAGAGTGAGAGAGAATAAAATTCCCATTGTAAAGATTAGGAAATTGAGTCTCCATGGTTATTGAATCTAAATGTAATTACTCAACGATGGAGTACATTTCAGACTTGATTTCATCCCGATGCTCTTGTTCTTTATACGACATCTTGCTGAGCCTTAGTTGCTGCTTTCAGTTGTCTGCACCCTGGTACAAAAGAACCCCCTGAGCCAGATGAAGGGAATGAGGCTGATGCCATACACGGTGTCCCATCTGAGGTCACGGAGATCTGTGAGGGCTTCCCGAGCTCTGTGCTGGCCGGTCCTTGGTCCTGGTGTTGTGCCGGCTAAGGCAGTCTGATGACAGATTTCAGTTCATGCCCACAGCCATTGCTCCTTGTCTGAAATCCTGGAGCCTTATGCCAGAGGAAACTATCTGCAGTGCTTTATATTCTATTACCCCATCATCCCCAGTGCATTTTATTTATGTCAGTCATCTTTTATACAGAACTGTCACAAAGTACGTCACTGCTGATTACCGCCCGTGCAGGAGAGCGGTGCTGGTGAATTATGCCCCTCTCCATTGTGTCCGTGGCGCCTGGCACACCTGGTGGGGAGATGGGATAAATGCAAAGCTGTGATGGATAGACTTCGAGAGGCCGAGGCACGACAGGGCGTGGAACAGCCTCTTATCTGTGACTTCTGAGACCCGTATTCATCTTCTCACGATGGGCTGCCACCACCTGTCGGGGCGTCTGTAGATCCCGTCCCCATCTGGCCATGCTCCTGGCCTCACCTTGAATACTGTCCTTCGGTGGCTGCCAGGGCTGCATGTCTCCTTTGGCTCTAGCTGGCCCTGGGGGGCCTGGGATTTTCTGCCCATCTCTTGGGGTATCTTTTGCAAAGGCGCAGAACGGTCTCTCACCTGCTGAACACTGTTGAACCCCTCAGTGCCAGCGGAGTTGAAGGCGTTTCCCTCAAAAGATGTCTGGGTCACATGTGGGGTAGCTGAATAGCGCTTGACTTCTAGAAATATTTCTTCTGCAATAAGCCACACAGGCAGCAGGGCTTGGGGTGCCATGATTGTGACCCCGAGACCCAAAGCTCATAGAAGCAGAAGTCCAGGGCCCCACACAAGCCTTGACCAGGCAGTGTGACAGCACGGGGCTAAGGCCGGGGCCCTGGCATCACCGAGTGTCCTCAGTCATCCCTGAGAGCAGGAAGAGCCCTGTAGACAGCGGGGACGGCTGGGCGAGCTGTGTCGGAGGTACAGGGGTGCAGCCGTCATCCTGTGTGAGGGACAGAGCATTCCTGGAGCCTTGCAGGCCACCGTGGGTGTTTTCATTTCTTATCAGTATGTTCAGGCAGGGGAGGAGAGGAGAGGGAAATGAGCGAGGGGTGGGAGTGTAGCCTGAGGCCAGGATACAAGGTCCACCCAAAAGTCCAGGAAGAAGTGTGCCCCTAACCCTAGAGCCCCAGGGAGTTCTCTTGGATCTGCATCTAGGACAGGAAGTGCAGAAGTGCTCTCCCAGAGAACTGGTCACTCTGGCTTCCTGGGGTGGGACTGAGGTGCACTCTGAGGCCGGCTGCACTTCTGGGGCGCTGCTGTGTGTACGTTGGGGTGACACTACAGAAAGGTTAATGAAGAAGTGCCGTGCGTTGTGCAGGAAGGCTTGGCGTGTGGTTTGTGCAGCTGGGACTCAGCTGAGAAGCAAGCGTGACCGCAGTGGTGACACGGAAGGGTGACGTCCAGGAGGGCAGTGATGAACCTGGGGCCACCGGCTGTGCAGCTTCAGGCTCCAGAGCAGAGGAGGACACCGTGCTGCCGTCTCTGCAGCACTGGCACTTGGTGGGGGCAGCCCAAGAGCCGGGGCCCTGGCTGCACCAAGCGCAGATGCGTGAGGCGGCCGGGCAAACCGGAACGACATGGCTTCCACGCGCACCCGCTTTACTATTTCCGGCAACGAGGGAAACTGAAAGAATCAGTCTCGCATATCTTTTTTCTTTTTTTTAATTTTAAAAATAAAAGGAGGAAAACATTAACAGACAGACAACCTTTTACAAAATAGCAAAAGAACAGTTCAGACAATACAGAGTTACAAAGTGGTAGGAAAATAACAATGCTTGTTGTATTACATATTGATATCTTCAAAGTGGTTTCTCATGAAAACAGA
>NW_004955406.1:1533096-1573195 GCF_000276665.1 Chinchilla lanigera
TCAGCTAAAATTTTTTCCAAGTTTGTGGGTTTTCTTTTTACTCTGCTGGCGATTTATTTAGATGTGCAGAAACTTTTCAGTAGGATGAGATCCCAGTTGTTGATTCTTTCAAGTGTTTCATGTGCAATTCGGTTTTTGTTCATGAACTCTCTGCCTACCCCGGGGCCTCAAAGGTTTTAACCAACCTTCTCTTCCAATAGATTCAGTGTTTCTGTTTTAATATTGAGATCTGTGGTCCATTTTGACTTGAGTTGTGTGTGTGGAGTCTCACACACCTTAATGAGTGATTTCCACATTCCGCTGGGGTCCCGTCCGGATGTACTGTTTCCGCACGCTGGCCTCCTAGTGTGGACACCGCAGTGCTCGGATGGGCACTGAGCTCTCCCTGTTCCTCCAGGGTCCCCGCCTGCCAAGCTGGGCTTGGGTGGGCAACTGACAGAGGTACAGGTGAGCGAGATTAGGGTGTCAGGTGGTATTTGTGAAGGACCTCGTGGGAGGACGGGGCTGCCTGCTGGGAGCCACACTGGGGCCAGGCACAGACTTGTGGCACGGAGAACAAACTGTCCTTCAAAAGGAGCAGGATGTTTTCTCAGACTCCCCTGCTCAGACAGGGAACCCTGAGGGCTGAGCTGGGGAGGGGCACAGAACAGCACCCTCTTGGCCCACGAGCAAACAGACCAAGCTGTCTAAGGAGGCGCAGACACCGAGGATACTGGCCCAATGTCAGTAGGCTTGTCTAGAGCCAGTGTCTACCCAGGAGCTTGAGGCAGCAGGATCATGAGTTTTTGGCTGGCCTGGGCCTCAGCAAGATCCTGTCTCAAAACAAAAACAAAAAAAAAAAAAAAAAAAAACAAAAAAAAAAAACCCATGATTTGGTCCAAATCTTGGCCCTACTACTCCTAAACTGCATTATCTTCAAGAATCATGTGCATTTCCCCCTCGGTGGGGATTGAGACAGAAGCCTTCACTCTAAGCTGCATTCCCAACCGTTTTTTCATTTTTTATTTTGGGACTTGGTATATCAGGTCTGGGCTTGAACTTGTGGTCCTCCTGCCTCAGCCTCCCAGAATGTTGAGATTACAGGTATGCACTACCACAGCTGACTGCCTTCATCTTTAAAATGGTGCTAAATATTCCTTTTACCAAATTGATAACAAGGCTAAATAAAACGATATATAAACAAGTCAAAGTTCAAGTGTTGGCCACTGTGTGATTATTTTGGTTATTATACCATCTAGTACTTAGGTCATGATCCCTGCAGTCCTCAGACATTTATGCCTGGAGTGTTACCCATGGTGAAGAACCTGTCTGGTTCCGGGCAGCCTGCTTAATAAAGGCCTCCTTGTTTCCAGAAGTGCAAGATCCTATAAGATCTTATCCTTCTAGCCGCAAAGCAAGCTGATCTTCAGCTGCTTTCTCACAAATATCCAGGTCTTCCAGTTTTTCCCCTATGTAATTCATAGCTCCCTCCTGTCTTTGGTGGTGGAGATTTGTAAATGTTTTTCTATCTTTTTGGTATTTATTAAAGTATTGATACCTTATTTTTTGTTTTTGGTTTTTATTGTTATTGTTTCTTTGTTGTTTTTTTTTGTTTTGTTTTGTTTTGTTTTTTACTTTCTTCCCAGGTCTACCCTCATAGCACTGATACAGAAGCATTTTCATAGTGGATGATGATTAACAATTTGTCAAAAGTGGAGAGGTCCCAATAGGATCCATAGTGCAGAAATAGATTCCCTGTGTAAGATCCCATACCAACATCAAAGCAGAAAGTGGTGGAAATAAAACTAGGTGTTGCTTACACTGGGTCATTGCAATTTAGTGGGAGTTTTAAAGCTAAACCAAGCTATATCTGTATGCAAAAATATCTCAGTTCCTTGGTGAAACTTTTGTCTACTTGGTAAACCCATCCCCTTTCCTAATTCCTACCTCTTAGAACAAGAACATTACTGTAAATGACTTTTCACTATGGGTGTTATGGAAAAACATGCATTTAAATTCCCAGTTGGCTTTATTTGATTGAGTTCCTGGGTTAATATTTTGACTTTTACCCTGATTGGGCTGTTTGACTTCTCTATCCAAATGGTTACACAAAGGGCAGGTTGAAATGGTTAGAAACTGTGTTAAGCATTAAAAGGAAGTCCCACCTTTGACTTCTACTTGGAGGAAATAGCAAATAAAAACAATAGCGAACTACAAGATAGTTGAAGAGATCGATACAGTTTTGATTTTCCCCCTGGAGATTACTTCGCTGTTGTAAAATTTCTTTTCTGGAAACATCAAATATCATCGCTTTCCAAAAAAAAGTATTAACGTCCCTGAAGTGCTGCTACCCAAGCACATTTCATAGCCTCTCTTTGGGTAATTTGACACTGGGTCAGATCACTAACCTATTTGGGAATCTGGTTCCAAAGCCAGAAGATGTAGGTAAGCGAAAAAATAACTCACTACATCGTTCTATTTTATAAAACCAACCTTCCCTTGGAGGTCATTGGCAAAGGACTCATGCCTCTAGAGCAAGAGATTCTGTCCCTAAATCTTGAGCAATTGCAATGAGTGTGCTTTGAGGGCTTAAAATATTATGTTGGGAGAGACACCTTAGTTATGTCTGCTCATCTCTTAGGCCGGGAGTAATTTTTGGTTTACAAAGGCTGTGGCGCGGAGACTCTCGTAGAAGTAGTCCTGTGCAGCTTCTCCAGGCAGGGCTGCATCCCTCTGGGTCTCAGAGAAGGGGAGCAGAGAGTTCTTTGGGCAGCTCACCACCATACACCCGTCACTTTAGAGCCCCATGCGCCCTGGGATAACTGGCCTCATGGAGCCCCCAGCCAGGCTTTGTGTCATCGTCTGTTGGACTGAATAGTGCTTGGCGGTTTTCTTGGAACTTAAGGCATTTGGAGAGGTCCCGCTACTCCATATTGCTTAAACCTTCTGGTGCTTAGCTGGCCCCTGGAGGCAGCTGAGTTTATGGAAGTGCCACCCACATATAGAGTAGTCATTGGGTCATGCTGTTACCCTCCCCTCTTTATAAAAAGGATGATCTCACCAGATGTGGTGGCGAACTCTTGTAATCAAGGCTGAGGCAGGAGAATCGCAAGTTTGAGCCCAGTCTGGGCATACTAAGCAACTGAAGAGCCCCTGTCTCAAAAGTTAAAAATATAAAATAAAAAGGCCTGGAGATGTAGTTCAGTGTGAAGGCCCTGGGTTCAATCCCCATTACCACAAAAGTAAATGGGTGGATGGATAGATGGATGGATGGTTGGATGGATGGATGGATGGATGGATGGATGGATGGATGGAAGGAAGAATGGATGGATGGATGGATGGACTGGTGGATGGATGGGTGCGTGGGCTGGTGGGTGGGTGGATGGATGGATAAACAGACAGATAGACAGGGAATTAAAAAAAATAGATGTTCTCAGAGGCTATGGAGGTGAATGTTCCCCTAATGTCAGAGGGAATTGAGACCAGATCTCGGGCCCCTTGACAACTGAGCACTGTTGTTTTCACCACAAAATCTGAGGTCTGGAATTTAAATTTGTACCTCATTAGCTGTGTCTTTCAAGAAAAGAAAACCCAGCTTTAAAAGTAAATACTATAAATTAATTTACTACTTGCATATCTAATGATATCACAGGAAAAAAACCCCATAACATTCAGAGAAAAAATCCACCAAGGTTTGCTGTGCCACATTATTTCCTCAAAATCTTCCTGTGTATTTCTAGGCCTACTAATTGTTTTCCTTGCAGTACATAGGAAGCTTTGAAATACAGTATATGAGCACCATGAAATAAAGACATATTTTTTCCTATGGCAGGAATATTTTAGATTCATACTTGGACATAGTTATCAGCATCTCCCAGTTACAAAATTTTGACAAATTCTGACTTTAGATGTATATTTCACACACCATTAGAATACATTAGAATATATTATAAATTCCCTTAGGGAAGGGCTCTTCTTCCTTGTTCTACATATTTTACTTATTAGATAACTGTATGCACGTGCTATGGGGAAGATAATAAGGCATTAAATTAGAAATGTGCCTAATTTTAATTTTCCAATTGAATTTTTTTGCATACTGCTATAAGCATATGTGTATTTATGTTAAAGAATTACTGAGCATCTTTATTAGAAGAGTAAAATTAATAGAAAAAGCAAGTATCATTTTCTTCTCTTATCTATTTGGACTTTTTAAAAAGTCATAATTGAAATATGGCATTTTGGCTCATTGACAAAAAGACATATCTGTAAAATTATTTGTAGCAAATTGGGATTGAGAATGAAGGTCATTCTTTGTCTTGTCTGGTACCTGACATACAGTGGGTATCTTTGGTGAAGAAGGAAGGAAAGAAGGGAGGGAGGGAGGGAGGAAGGGAGGGAGGAAGGAAGGAAGGAAGGAAGGAAGGAAGGAAGGAGGAAGGAAGTGGCAAAAGAGAGGAGGAAGGGAGGGAGAGAGGAAGAGGTGGGTGGGTACATGCATGAATGGATGGGGTAGGTTGGGGCAGGGACTTGACAGTGAATCTATTATCAGTTTTTTTTTTTTTTAATGGGTGGAGATATTTGAATAATTGTATAGAAAATATACTAATCCAAAGATGGAACAGATATTTGTTGTTCAAAATGTAACTTTCAGAGACTAGATAATTCATGTTACCCTTAATGCTGCTCCTGTGTGTTACTGTTGTCATAACTGTTATTTATTCCTTTTATCTGTTGGTTTTGTCAGTGTCTGAGAGATACACATGTCTGGGCAGAAGTGTGGCCAGTGGAAAGAACAGGCTGCCCTTCTCCTCAGACTTGAGCTGACCTGGACAGCAGAGATGAACAGCTGACCCATCCCTCAGCCTCACAGGACCGCGGCACCCGCGTGAATCGTGCACCTGTGCGAAGTTGTGAACAGCTGTAGAATAAAATGTGAATCCATGCTAGCGATTGCCGCTTACCCAGGACAATGCCACCCGGCCGTCAGGCAGTTTCCTCTTCTTCCATGTTTAGGTCTTTTCTATACTTACAAAAAATGCCGCCCATCTGCTCCTCATGACCCTATCTCTTTCCCAGATCGCCAGGTCTCCTCCGCTGCCTTCCCCCGCCTCCCAGCTGTTTGCCCACCGAAGCCTCCGGGTTCCCTGCTGCTGGCTGGGGACCCCACATGGCATTGCACATCAGGACCCCTTCACCCTCTCAGCAGCTTCCCTTTGCTCGGGCGCCCTCATCCGAATTCATTACTCGGTTTCCCTTGGTTGGTAGTTCTGTTTTTCTGCTTCTTAAGTAGGTTCATCCTTAGTACATATTTCTCTACTCTGTTTTCAGATGATATAATTTACCTGCTGTCCCCACTTAGGAGGAATCTGAAGTTGCAGTTGCCAACCAACTCATACCTTTAATTGTGTGTACTTTTTTTAAGTGTCTACTGGAAACCTCAGTGTGGATGCGCCCTCAGCATCTCAAATTCAACACGGCTGAGCGTGTGCCTTCCTCAGCAGTCCCCTGACAGCCCTTGGAAGTTTATCCTTACCTTGCTTCCTGCTTTGGCCTTTTCTTTCCCCATCGGCGCTGCTGCTCACCCTGCCACTGCACACACAGCCTCAGAACTGGCTTCCTCATAGTTGGTCCTCTCCCCCGAGGCTGCCTTGCACACGGCTGTTTTGTGTGTGACCCGTCAGTCCAGCCACGTGCTGCATCTTCCGTGGTTCAGTGAGACCTGCAGCGACACCCACTTGTGTCAGCCCGAACTGCAGACCCTTGATGGCCTGTGGGGATCTTTCCCAAAGCTGCCTTCCGCTCTTCCCTCCACACTTAAGCTCGGTGGGCCCAGTCACTCTTTCCCTCCTCCCACCGCTCCTATAATTCCATTCTGTCTGCCTGGGATGTCTTGTCCAAATCCAGCCATCAAGGACCCCATTGAGGTCTCCGGCCACTCCCTTCAGTGGCTGCCTCTGAAATGCAGGCACCTACAGTTCATTCTCTTTTGGGCGCATTAACCTGTGTTACTTGACATAATGTTTTCATCAGAGTTTTCCTGCTGAATTCTACACCATCTAAGGGCAGGGGCAATGCTTTTCTCCTTTATGCCCCTCCTTCCCAAAGCAGCAACTCTGTGTCCCTCATGTTAGTGACCTCCATCGAGCCTTTCTGGAAGTCTTTCGGGATAAAAATATGCGTTAAAATAAGTTGGCTCTGTTTTAAGGCTGAAGACACAGTTCTATTGGGATTTAGTTCCCGATTCCTGTTCTTAGTTGAGTGTGATCATAAACAAGACACTGATTCCTCAGACTGAGCTTTCTGGTGGGCTGAATTTATTTACATAAAAGTTACTTGGAGACAGCTTATAAAAACGATTTCTCCATTCTCCAAAAGAAAAAGAGGTTTAAAGAAGGATTGTATGAAAATGTTCTGGACCTCATTAGGGTACTATAGCATGGCTCGTACTGCTGGATTTCACCTTGTTCTTGCTGAACAGCGGGGGTGTAGTTTATGGGCTATCACAGGGTGGCATAGCTCAAGGTTATGGCTTGGACTTTGTAGAAGGACATTCCTGAACTTGTGGAAGGGCATTTCTAAACCTGAGTATCATTTCTTTACTTGCTACTTCATGGCAAAACACTTCTGAGATTTGGTTTCCTCAGCTGAAAAGTGATACAATACCTTTCTTAAAGGATTGTGAAGATTAAGGGCAATCTTTGTTAGATGTCTACGGTATCATGGGCCACCTTCAGTAAGAAAGCATATCAACACTGTGATTATAGGTGAAGACTCTGTTGATGTTTACTCTGGCTTTACATTTCTGTAGTAGCCAATTTTCTTAGTGTATCTGTCTTTACAAATTTACTATCCTGTCATGGAAGAACTGTTTCATGAACAAAGTCAACTGATAGTTTTTAACCACTTGCTTTTTTTTTCAACTGATCACACACTTCCTGCCTATCTTGTAGCAGAATAGGTCCCAGGATCCAAAATGCATACTGAATATTGGAAGGCCAAGACAAATCTAAACACAAATAATGAGAAAAATGCACCCGAGAAAGACAGCCACGTAAAGGACTCTGTTGTGGCATGCAGACCTTCACCTGATCCCAGGCAGGTGACTGCTTCCCACCTCCACTATCAGGTCTGTGCTGAACAACTTAGGTATCTGTTTAAGTAAACTCTGCTTGAAGCAATCAAAGGCTTAGAGATTGCTTATGTTTTTCCACAATGAGATATACCGAAAATCACAGACATCATGGAGCTAGAGCTGACAAAAAACCCTAGTATCGTGTTATTCAAATACCTTTAAACTCATTGTGACCATAACCCATGATAAACATTGCAGGTGATTAGATTACAGGCAGCCTATCTGGGTGACATTTTAGGCAGTGGACTCAGAAACTTTCCTCCTTCTAGAAAGGACATAGATCCAAACGTCAGCCCTGAAAGTTGGCATCAGGGCTATCTGTACTTCTTTTCTATGATAAATACATATTGCCTCTGTGATTTTTTTTTAAGTCTCCCTTCTTTCCTCGTGCCTTTAGTTTTCAGAAATAGTCTCTGAAATTTTGGCCACGACTTACTCTTTTGTGTGTTTTGTCTTTTCTGTTTTTAGAAGCCAATGTGACTTTTAAGCTCTGAGGAACGAGAGGAGGGAAACCTTGTTAGCAGGGAGAGCTGCTGAGTCAGGAGGAAGAGGAAACTCACGCACGTCTGTCCTGGCAGGGTCTCCCCAGGTGACCTTGGCGGGACAAGTCCCTTCCCCACTACTGTGCCTCAGTCCCCTTGTCCCTTAGAACAAGGAGTCAGGTTCTGTGAGTGTACGTTCCCTTGTAGTTCTTACATACAGTTATGGTAAGTGACTTGAGCTCCATCGTGTTTCGTGGGTAGGGAAAGAGAAAGTGGTTTAAATCAGACAAGAGATTATGTAATAATCACGATCAAAGCTGTGGCATCTACACTAACTGCACAGTAGCTGGAGAATGCTGGATCAACAGCCAAAGCCACTGGGTCTGAGTCATGTCTGACCCCAAGACAGAATTATTCAGATCAGTGAAGGATAAAATAGTAGCTTCCTAAGGAGGCTGTGGAAGGCTGGCGCTGGGTCAGGGTCTGTGGTGAACACTGATAGACACGAAGGACACGTTGCTGATGCCCGATGATGTGATCATCGGCGTCCCAGCAAACATCAAATTGGTTGACGACCGAACCAGATGATCATCTTCCAAGTGACCTGATGGTTGCAACAGAAGCCCATGAATATGCGGCTTCCCAGGCAGGTCCCATGGCCCTGGGCGAGTGCTATCCGTGAACGAACAGCTCTCGTTTCTCTGTGTGAGTCTTTGTTGTTTCTGCATTTGCAGAAGGACTGTGAGAAAGGGGATGGCAGACATGGGGGATCTGTAAGAACTGGAGGACTAGGAGGGAAGAGTCAGGCTTGGTTTTTGTCTCCTGTCTGCATGCTGGGTCCCCCTGGCCCTTGGCATTCCTGCCACACATTTATTTTTGTGTCACTGCACCTCCATGGCTTCGCGCAAGGAGTGGCTCTAAACTCAGACTCATTGGAGCAAAAGAAAGGGATGAGACAGACATAAGCTGCCTGATCGGAAGGCTCCTGTGTCCCCACTTTATGTGGGAGCGTGCCTAAGGACAGTGCGCTCATTGTAAAGACCAAAGCCCAACAGCCAGCCCCCTTCCCAAGATTGGCGAAGGAGATTGCTCTTTGCAATGCCATTCTATTTTCACCTCTGCAGCCCCGAGATATTTCATGTTGGTCGTTCTGTTGCTACCAATAGGGAAAGTTGTATCACCAGCAAGAAATGAAGGTAGGAAAGAACTGGGATCTGGAATGCTCCACCTGCAAGTGACAGCAAAGCTGCTTTGAGCTCAGCGTGCTGGGTTCCGCTGGAGTCCAGAGATTGGCTCTGCACCCTTGTGGGAGGCTCATTGTGTGCCACGAGTGGGAAGGTGTGTGGCTCCTCAGGATGTGGTGTACAAGCTCTCTCTCTCTTTTCAGTACTGGAGTTTAAACCTAGGGACCTCAGCTGCATCCCTAGCTTTTCTATTTTTCTTTTTTCTTTTCTTTTTAATCTTGAGACAGGGTGTCACTTAATTACTAAATTGTCCAGGCTGCACTTGAACACCTGATACTCCCTCAGCCTCTCAGAGTGCTGGGATGACAGGTGTGTTCCCCTGCCAGGCTACAGGCTACCTATGGAGAGGGCAGTTGCTTGAACTGTCCCCCTGGGTCCAGGGCAGCTGGCCTAAACGTGCTGTCCTTGCTGCTCACTAGCTGTCCCCTTAATCAAGGGAGTGCCTTAGCATCCCGGGGAAAGACTGGGTGGTGACGAGGCTCCCTGGTGAGGCGGGAGAGAAGATTCTAGAACTTGAAACGTGTACAGTGTTTAGAGTTAGAGAATGTAGCAAAGACTCAGAGACAGAGCATCATCCGCATGGCCACTGGTTAGTCATGCTGTTGTCACTCTCAGCCTGAACAGCTGTTTTACTTGTGAAGTCCCCCACCCCGTCTTCTCTCCCAGGCTACAAGTCCCTCATCTGTCCCTCTAGGACCCCCGGATGTCCCCACCAGCTCTCTGTCCAGGGTGGGGCCACCTGTGAACCATGTCAACAGGGCTCCCGGGTTTTTTAGCTTCTGGCTGGCTCTGGCCGATGCCGTGGCTGAGCAGACGATTAGAGAGAAAGAAAAGTGAGGACAGAGCGCTTGTCCTCAGGCTCACTCCCGCTATGCACCCAGCCTCACGGGGTTCTGGCCTGTAACCGAGAGAGTTCCTCTTTCTGCCTCGTAGAGGTCTCACATTTTAGCGAACATGAGAATCAACTAGGCAGTTTCTCAAAAATGCAGATTTACAGCTCCCCAAATCCAAACACTGCAGGTTGGATGTGGGATCTGGAAATGTGTGTAATTAAAGAGCCTCCAGCAGATTCTGATAGCCATCTGTCTTAGCAACTTTCTCCATTGCTGGGACAAAATACCCGACACCTACAACCTAAAGGAGGAGAGGTTTATTTTGGCTTCTGTTTTATGAGTTTCATTCCTTGTGTGGGCAGCTCCACGGCAGCAAGGCATGTGGAAGGGCCAGGGCAGAGGAAAGCTGCTTACTTCATGGGGATAGGAAGTAGAGAGAGAGTCAGGAGGGGGGCCAGGAAGTGAGGTGAACCCTTCTGGGTCACACCCCCGTAAGCCACCTCTCACTGGGCCCCTCCTCTAATCCATGATCCAATCACCTTCCCAGCTTTGGTGGCCATCTTGGAACTGAGCCATAACACCCCTGAACTTCCAAGACTTGTAGACAAGGCTTTTATTGGTCGTAGCACACATTTCAGTCAGTCTGAAATCTTGTTTAACTTTTTCCCCAGATTTTGTCTTCTCTATAAGCCTTTAATACGTTGAATTTCTGCTAGGTGCTCAATACTCTCCTACATCTTTCATTATAGTTAAAAGTCATGCACCTGTGTGTGCCAGTATTATTCTTGTCTTACAGGCAAGTGAAGCAAGTGTCATGAACCCTGAGCAGCCTAGTCAGAGCTGGTAGCTGTCTAGGGTTAATCTGCTTCTGCACTTCCAGGGATCCCAAACCTTTGGTCTCTTCCTGGCACACAACTGCCTGCCCATGCTTTTGAGAGCTCTAACAGCTTCTTCTTGGAGTGGATTTAAGGAGGAAAGCAGCTTTAAATTAAAAGAAGAAGAACTGAAGTTGAATGCAGTTTGCGGGGAAGAGATAACTGATTGTTACTGGCACATGTAGCAGATTGGACACTGGGCCTAGGTTAATTCTGCAACCAGTTTTCCCATTGATTACTTTGGTTTTCTCCCATTCTCCTCTCTCAACTGCCCTTCCTTTCCCTCTTTTCTGCTCCTGCTCCACCAGCCCTTTCCAGGAAGCACACTAAAACAGAATTTTGGAACAAGAAAACACTTGAAATCAGCATTGCCACTGCAATTGAAAACCAGGAACGAATGTTTTCAAGTAGTAAAGATTTTGTTTTCCTTGGTGATTTATTGAAATTGTAGTACTTCCTGAAGAGATTTTATGACAACTACTGTGTTATGGTCTGATAATATTCATACCCTAGGCATTTTTAATTAAAAATTACATGAAAGCTTGTTCAGCACATTTAGGAAGGAAACCAGAATGAAGAATTGAGAGAAGTGAGCTCAACTCACTTCCTCCTGCGAATACCTGCTCAAATGGGATGGTCATGCATGCCCTGCTTTACTTCCACTAGCCCATTTTTTAAACTAATATTTTAGTCTATGAATGATGAGACCCTACCAGGAAAAAATGTGTTTCCTATGGAAGTTGATGCTCTTAGGAAATGACTGAATTTAATCTAGAAAATATTTCTTACATGCTTGGTCCATATTCTATTGAAAATATTCAATCTTGGGGATATCCCTCAAATAATATGGGGATTTATTTGTGCAAGATACTTCTATACTGTATTGCTATTCAATTTGTACTGCAGGGGCACTTGGGCTGTAGACCTAAGAATGGTGGGAAAAGTGCTCCCTGGCTGGGCACCAGCAGAGCAGGCCCGTGAGGAGGTCATGCGGAGCCCCCAGCTCCAGCCTCACTGCCCTGTGTGGAAGAACAGGAGGCCACTGTATAACTCACACCCAGCCCAGGGTGTTAGTGTGCGGTTAAAGAAGCTGTTTCTCCAGCAGTGGGCAGGGTGCAGGCCTCTCTGTTGTTATGGGTAACAGCCACTACCAGGCGGTTACCGCAGCATTGAGAGACAGACAAGGAGTGCTCGGAGATGCAGGAAACCAGTCCCCAGGTGCTGGACACCGCACTGAAGAGATGGACAGCTCCACCTCCTGCACTTCTGGTCTGGAGCCAGGCACGAGGAAGACAGAATTTGTGCATGACTTCCATCACTTTTTCCTTCTCACGTGTGACGGTACTTCAAGGTGTGCTCATGCTGAAGCCTTTACAGAAAGCACAGCCTTTAAAGGGCTTGATGGTGTAGGTCAAAGATCGATTTCTCTTCTTTCCAAAGTATTCTGAGCCTCACTGAGTGTGTAGGCCAATGGCTATCTGTCAAATCAAGTTGAATTGATGTCTTAAAAAAATATCAGTTTCACTGATCAGAACTGCAAAATCAGGAAGGTTACATGATCACTGTTTTCTCACACTGTTCTACAGTCTACCCTCACTGTCTCGGCCGAGCTGCAAACTCTGTCCAAAACTCTGTTTGTGTCCTCTCCAATCCCTGACCATAGGTGCAAGTTCACTGCCACTCTTTAAAACAGAGCTGGGTGTGTCGTATATACCCTCTCTCTGGTTTTAAAGAAGTTCAGATATTTTGATTGGTTATGAGAATAAAATAGTTTATAGGAAGTTAAACACTCATTCATCCATCCATCTATCCACCTCTCCTTTTTTCCTTCCATCAATCTTTCTTTCTTCATCCATCCATCCTTCCTTCCTTCCATTCTTCCATATCCATCCTTCCATCATTCATCTGTCCATCTATCCTTTCTTCCTTCCATCCATCCTTCCTTCCATCATCCATCCATCCATCCACCCTTCCTTCCATCCATGCATCCATCCTTCCTTCCATCCATCCTGCCATCCATCCATCCATCAATCCATCCATCCATTCTTCCTTCCATCCTTCCCTCCATCCTTCCATCCTTGCATCCATTCATCCTTCCATCCTTCCATCCATTCATCCACCCTTCTTTCCTTCCTTCCATCCATCCACCCTTCTTTCCTTCCTTCCATCCATCCACCCTTCTTTCCTTCCTTCCATCCATCCACCCTTCCTTCCTTCCATCTATCCATCCATCCACCCTTCCTTCCATCCTTCCATCCATCCATCCTTCCATCCATCCATCCATCTATCCAAGCAGCATGCATCGAGCATTGTCACCTCTAGCAGACACTGTCCTTAGTGCTTGGAGGCAACAGTGAGTGTGATATCCTGGTACCATCTCTCGGCACTGAGAGACTTGCAGGGGATACTTCCAGGACGAAAGCCTCTGACTGAGGAGGCCTGGCTGCCTTGGAAACCCGTCAGAGTATCTTAGTCCCTTCAGAGGTACAGCAGATGCAGTATGTCCCCAAAGAAGAGGCACCTGCTCCGAGGTCTGGGGGCTCAGGTATAGTTGAAGGAGGAAAGAGATGAGGGGTAATGGTGAGGGTCGAGAAAACTCTACACACAAATGCTTGGGGACAAAGCTGCTTGTCCCCACTCAGAGCTGAGAGTCATTGCAAAAGGCTACATTCAACAGAGGGGCTTGTGTGAGGGCTGAGCGTCCGATTCTCTTACACCAATGACCAGGGCAGGAAAACCCTGGCGTGTCCGGCAGCAGGTATGTTAGGGAGCCCATGTCCATCCCCCTGGGGTGCGTGGTGAGTCAGTACCTTGCAAGGAGCCTCCAGCTGGATTTCTGTCCTCCAGGGCCTTTCAGCTGTATCAGTTCCAGGGCAGCCTGGGCTCTATAGCGAGACCTTGTCTCAAAACAAGCAAACAACAACAACAACAAAATGCTAGGTCTTCCCAGCAGAAGCACTCTCCAAGCCTCAGTTGCTTTATCTGAAAATGAGATGAATATTATCTCCTTATGGATTATTTGCTCAATTCAATGGGAAAACAGTTAATACACAGACAGTGGTTAGGAACATCCTGTGACAGAACAAATACTCAAAACTGATTATCATTATTTACGATAATAATAATAATAAGCTATAACAAACTGGACATGGTGGCACATGTCTGTAATCCCAACAGTGGGGAGGCTGAGGCAGGAGGATTGCAAGTTCGCTGACAGCTTCGGCTCCATAGTGAGTTCAAGGTGAGCCTGGACAGCATAGCAAGACCGTTTCTCAAAAAATAAAAACAAAGTGGAAAGAAAGATGCTATGGCAATTGTGCCTAATGTGTATGGAAATTGAGACTCCTCTGGAAGCCCATGAACCCTGAAGCCTGTGGCTTTCTAAGCCCCCGTCCCTCCAAAGTCTGTAAATGCTTTTTTGTTCCCAGTTTAGCCTTTTATCAGGCGGATTCCCAAGCTGGCTGATTAAACTGGCGTTTTGGCGCCACCCTGAAAGAGAAATTGACTTTGTCAGCACTGAGAAAATATTTGTAAACTAGTACAGTCAAGAAATAAATACTCTGTACAGTTCGAATCACTTTAAAAAGAAAAATGCCAGGGGTTAAAGGAAAAAAAGCGGAAGAAAAAGAAGAAAGAAATTCAGGACCACCATGTGAACTGGTCCGGTCTGGTGTTTGGACAAGGAAGCCCAGCTCCGGACTGAGCCGGGAGATAAGGGCCTGCGCTCGCGCTAGATTAAGAGCCCCGCGCTGGCGAGAACGCGCCGGCAGCGGCTCCGGCAGCGCGAGCCCACATTTAGATTTCAGATTAACTGCAGGCCGGGGCGGGCGGCTGTGTGCTTTATGAAACAATCGCTAATGACATTAAACAGACTGAGCCCCTTCCAGCACGATTGCCCGTTCCTGATAACCGGGAGAAGCCCCCCGGACGCTGGAGGAGGGCGCTGCTAGGGCGTCCATCCGGAGGCCTCTTCCTCTGGCGGAGGACATGGAACCTAAGCAAGAGAGTGGGTCCGGGCCCAGCACACGCGGGCCGAGGAGAGCAGCCCCAGCATGCTTCGCTCGCTTTGGTTTGCCAGTGAAGGACTGGGGCGATCACAGTTTCACAACAAGTTGTCCAAGGAGGATTTTCTTTCGTTCTTCTGTTCGTCAACGAGGATCATTTGCCCACCTTTGCTACCCTTGCAACTCCTGAAGCTGCCCTTAGCGTTAGCTCTGGTAACGAGCGCTATCTACCCTTTCAATGAGAAGTTTACTGTTCAGTGTGTCTGCAGGCTGATTTGGTTTGTGTGTAGTCACTTAAAATTAAGGAGCAGAACCGGGTACCGAACTGTGCGCAGTGATCCCGGGCCAGAAGCCTTCTCCGCGAATCCAGCGAAGGGTTAGACAGGCCCCCGGTCTCTCTAGACCAAGGGTGTTTGCGAACACCTGAGGCAGAAAGGTTGTGAGATTCGGTATTTACTAATTCATGCTTTTGCCTTTGCATTTTTATTGAACTTTAGTATTTCGGCTGGAAACAGCCCCATTTGCACTAGCATGAAGAGTGCATGCGGGTAACATTTCAAGCAAGCCTCACTTATTTTCATTATTTCAGTCTGGCTAAAAATTGAAATGGTGTTTATTTTTTTTAAAAAAAAACATTGTCAAAGGCCATGTTTTAGCATTAAGCTTTTGTTTTATACACAAAGAAATATATTAATGAAAAGTGTTTTAAGTGCTTATTATAGAGATGGTTTGTTTTGAAACATGGGCTTTTCCCCAGCAGTTTTACACTTCATTGTGTACCATGAAAGACAGTGTAAGTAGTGGTTGTCAGTCTCCCATCAGAAGGAGAGTACTGCTGGCGAATGGAACCATTTAGAATGTCACTCAAGCAGGACTAATCTAGAGTAGATATCTTATAAATAACCAGTCACGAAAAAACAAATCATTCCTCTCCCCACCAGAGCAGAGAGAATTACTGCTTAGGAAAAGGAAATCTTTATAATAAAGATTTACAGTTTGAATTAGCGAATTGTTTGGAGCAAAGCCTTGAACGCAGTGGCAATGACAACCTTTAGGCAGGAGCTGGGGAACCGCAGGATTGTGGGTGGGGCCGGAGATCGGGGGACACCCCAGTACCGCCGCCTCCTCCCCTGGGATTGCGGAGGGCAGGGTGGGGAGCCCAGAAACCCACAAGGTACAACGATGGGCTCCTGATTGCCCCTTTCAATCCGTGGTCTACTGCATCTGCCTCCTCCCAGACCCCCAAATCTTTTTTTTTTTTTTTTTTTTAATTAAGGGAGATGAGCCCTTGCAGCCTAGAAAATTGCATGAAGCAGGGAAAGTGAGGGGAGGTTATAACGGGAGCGTGAAGAGTATCCCTTTTTAGCCTCATCTTGCTTCCTTTATCATTTCACTCTTTCGTATCTCGAGATGACGGCTGGCTTCTGTAGATATTTGTGAGTTCTCCAGCTTTGGAAATCTTGACCATACATCACACCCCGGCCCCGTCTTCTTCACAGTTGCTAGAAGGAGCTTTTCCTCAGACCCAAGGGGTCAAGGTGGTTCTACCTGGTCTCTTGCTGAGAGCTGTGTCTTGTCTAGGGGGAGAGAAAGAATTTGATTTTCTTCTGTACTGTTCTTTTGTTATTTTGTGAAAGGTTGTCTGTCTGTTAATGTTTTCCTCCTTTTATTTTTAAAATTAAAAAAAAAAAACAGAAAAAAAAAAAAAGAATTTGATTTTCTTGATTTCTGATCCATCCGAAGTCTTCTTGTGAAAGGTTGCTGTTGTCTGCAGGTTGTGGTGATATGAAGGAATGCTCTGCTAGCTAAAATAATAATTTCCCCCTTCTGGAATCATTCTCCCATTCCAGGACCAAAGAAAATGTTTTGGGAAGTTCTTGGACGTGTCCTTCTAACAAATCATTCATTTATCCTAGAATATGGAAAGAAGTAGGAAGACCCCAAATATTTACGTATCTTATCCCCTGCCAGTAGTTCAGTTTAGGTGGGAGGGGGAGAACGGATTTAGTGGAAGGTCTCAGCTTTCTGCTCTATTGCACGTTTCCACACGTGCCTGTGGGTTAGAGTGGGTGCCGCCTACGTTTTTCACATGAGAAAATTAAAGCACACAGGCTTCTTTTAGATCTGGCAGCAGGAAACTAGGTGTAGCTGGATACCTCAGAGTGTGGGAAGTGCTCATGGCTCAGGGACCCAAGTGTTGTGGGTCTGGGGTCAAGTCGACCTTCTCGATAAGCCAGGCAGGGCAGCGTCTCTGGATTGCTGCTAGGAAGGACCTTGGTGGCCAAGGTAAAACACTCTGTGTTGAACCAGAATCCTTGGAATTAGCAGATATAACTGCCCCTGGCCTAGAAACGGCAAGCATTTCCATTATTGTAGGTCACAAAGTAAATCCCTAGCACTAAGCAGCCCACTGCTCCGCCCTGTCCCTGTCTAGCTGGGTGAGAGGGAGGCTTCAGTTCTGGAAAAACCTCCTGAGCACTCTGGTCCTGCTCCCGGGCACCTGCCAAACGTGGGTGCTGGTGTAGGGCACTGAAAGCTGGCGGGGTTCAAAACTCAGCCTTGTCTGATGGCCGGGAACCAAGTGGGGTAAATATAAGTACAGTGGGAATTTCCCTTTCACAAAACAATATAGTAAAGATTACACATGTAAAGATATAGTGTTAATAATTCAGAGTAAGAAGTTTTATATAAAATATACAGGATACTAGTAGGGCATGGTGGTAAATAGCTGTAGTTCCAGCTACTTGGGAGACTGAGGCAGGAGGAGCACTTGAGCCCGTGAGTTTGAGACCTCCCTGGGCACCAGAGTGAGACCCGCCCCCAACTCAAAAAAAAAAAGGTGAAAGTGTGTGGTACATTTATTTTGACAATGTGTTTAGCCATTTATTTAACCAAATGCTCCTTTCGCATAAAATAATACGCAGTACCTGAGTTGGAGGCCTCTCAGATCTAGGGTTCTATGCTGGATAGAATGAAGAAAAGCAAGACTTAAATCCTGAAACTAATACTGACTTTGAATTCAAGTCATGCTACCTGCTACTAGTTTGAGAGGAGTAGGATTTTTTTTGAGACAAGGTCTTACTGTGTAGTACAGGCTGGCCTTGGAACTCGTGGTGATCCTCCTGCTTCAGCCTCCTGAGTGCGGGGGTTATAGGTGTGCACCATCAAACCTGGCTAGCTTGATAAGTGAAAGGGAAGGGAAACAATTTTTCCTTTCAAATACCCTAAAATCCAAGACTAAGGATGACTGTAATTTTGACCCGACCTAGCCAATATCCCCCATGGGTACGAAGCTTCTCAGAAAATAGAGAAGATACGTGAGCACCTGGTCTCCTTCCTCCCCCAACACGTGCACCCTGTGAGACCAGAGCATCTTAGGTTCTGATGTGAACCCTTAAACCATCTTCGTTATCTCCACATTGTGTTTGTTTCTCAGCCAGGAAATCATGGATGCTGTAGGTCTGTTTGGATTACATCTAGACACGTGATTAGAAGATGATACCCTGTGAGTGTGAGAATGTACGTGCTGTTTTGCACAACCATTATAAAAGAGGCAGAAAGCCGAAATGCACTCTTGAGATTACGTTTTTAAAAATAGAACACAGTGTATAAATTTATACCATACTTTTGTGTCAATTAAAAATAAAACTATTCTTTTCAAAACAGAGCCCATGTGACTTTTAAAACAGAACATAGACATGATAGAATTCCACCAGTGCTAGAACTAACATGTTGAAGGCCTCCACTGGCTTTTGCCTGTACCTTTTATGTTTCTGAGGATGGTAGCAGTGATGGTGTAGACTTCAAGAATACCCTTTGATGGATTTCTTTTGCCACCATGTAGCATAAATACTAACCTTTGGCGATGAAAGAATCTGCGGAGTCTCTGAACATTCACTGAAAGCATCTGCCTGAACTGTCCTGTCTTGGCTGGGAAGTAAGCTTGTCCAGAAGCTTTGGTGTGGAGTTTTTAGTTCTTAATATATAGTACTAGAAATAAATTTATATATGCACACAGGGCCTTAATGTTATTGTTCCCTGTGTGTGTTTGTGTGTATGTATGTGTGTGTGTGCATGTATTTGTGTGTGTTTGTGTGAGTGTTTGTGTGTGTGCATGTTTGTGCACATGCGTGTGAATGTGTTTTATGTGTGTTCTTTCACCGCAGGTCATTCTTCGGCCCTGATAAACAGTCCTGTCTGTAGGTTATGCAGACAGTGAAGCTGAATATATTATTTTAATGAATGAAAGTGAGTCATCATGCTGGTTTAAATTTAGGTACTTCCTAATCTTGCCTTTTAGTTTGATAAATTTTCATTGATGAATTAAAGAAACCATTTAGTGAGACACCAGGAAGACTTCTCATTGGGCGCTGTGCGCACCGCAGTGATGTCACCCTGAACCGTCCCGTGTCCGCTGCAGCGGTGACGACTGTGACCGTCAGGACCAAGCGGAAGCCCAGCCACGGTGGAGGGTGTGCCCCAGCCATAGAGCTAAGCACAGCAGAGAGGGGTCCAGCCGTGCCCTTGATCGCTGTGCGCCACTGCTTCTGGAACACCATGCTGTGCAAAAGACATATAGACCCAGCCATGTGGCACCATCTGTAATTGTAGCTGCTTGGGAGGCTGAGGCAGGAGTATCTCAATTTCTGTTGCAGCCTGGGCAACTTAGTGAGATCCTTTCTCAAAATAAAAAGGGCTGGGGATGTAGTTCAATGGTAGAGTGTACTATACACACATACACACACATGTGCACATAGGAAGGAAGGAATGTGGAAGAGTAATAATTCCCATCATATGAATCTGTGTGGGGCTGAATAGTTCTTTGGTTGGGCCCACTGTAGCCTGAAGGCCTGGAAGCTTTTTCTAAATGAACAGTGGAGCTGGGGGTGTAGGTCAGGGAGAGCACCAGCCTGGCATGTGTGTAGCCCTGGGCTCGAACCCCAGCCCCGGAGAAGACAGCGACAAAACCCAGGTGTGTTGAGAACAGGGCCTGTGGTGCGTCTGAACTGCTTCCCAGAGGTGACGAGGGCCACATCTCTCCTTTTTGCTACAGGGGAAAAAAGTAACGCCTAAGAGTAAAAAACAGCTCCTGTCTGGCATTTTATCAACCTCACAGCAAACTTTTATTTCTTCTCGCAAGAAGCAGCAGGGATGGATTGTCACACGGTGCCCAGCTGCGTGCTGAGAAACCCGCGCTCTGTCTCTGTCCCTTAACTTCCTCAGTGGAACCCTTCAGAAAGTAGAAATGAAATGTGTGCGACATTTCTTACGTGGATCCTTTTTGCTCCTGCTGTTGAAACAGAGATGAAAATCCCTCCTTAGTTTTTAGGGAGCGCTTATAAGTAAGGCACTGAACTCTTACTTCTCAATTTCCCGTCTGCCATACGGAGAGAAGAGCCGGATATCGCAGACATGAAGCTCACAGGAAGGGCTGGGTGTCATCAGTGGTAGGGAGTGTGCTCCGCATACCGGCAGTCCTGGCTTGATCCTGTGCACACACACACATGCATCTATGCATGCACACGTATGTCCGTACATGCACACACGTGCACACGTGCATCCACGCACACATGGTGATGCACACACGCATGCATGCGTCCATGCCCAGTGAGCACAGGAGGAAAGCGTGTCTGTTTCCTGCAGCACCGTGACTCGGGGCCCCTGGAAGTCGCCAAGCCACGGAGCAGAGATGACGGCCTTTATCATGTCGAGAGTGGACGAGCAGATGGTGGAGCCGTTCTCTATAATGACCGTCACTCTGGTGGCTGGTAATTTATGAAGTCGCCTTCTCATCAGAGGCACTGCTGGCTGCTGGCAGGATCAGCCACAGTGTGGAAACAGCTTCTTCTAAAAGGAGAAAGAATCATCAACCTAGCACTCTTCCCCGAACCTGCAAACAGGGTACAGCTCGAGGGACGTGAGCCAGCCGAGCCGACTTCCGTTCTGTAGATCCCCAGGGAGACGAGGAAGAAGTAGAAACATCCCATCCACCAAGGCACTTGTGTGTGTGACTTTAGGGATCCATGGGGTCCCGCAGGCCCCGATGCTGAGGTGAGGAGGGAAGCAGGGAGAAGAGGAAGGGGGTTCAGGGGAGACCAAGGGCAGAGGCAGAACGGACCCGACACGCTGCTGAGGGCTTGCAGGGCAGAGCCACGCGAGACACCCTGGCCGCCAGATGTTAAGTTAATCCTTCTGCGACCTCTCTGCTGGTCCCTAGGGAGCGGCTGCTTCATGCCTTCTGCTGGAGCTGAGATTCCTAGTGTTCTCAGTCCCACTCTCTTCTAATAGGACAACAGCCTGCTAATCTAGCCATGGCTGAAGTCATAGTTTCCAGAGAACTTTGCTTGACAGACAGACAGACAGAGACAGAGAGAAAGAGACACTGGGAGAGAGAGAGATCCTCAGCCTCGCTTTCTCTCCCACGTGTGGGGAGACTAAGAATAACCCTCCACGACGTGATGGTGGGTACATATTCAATCTGGCATGCCAAAATTCCCAACTCCGGGGTGGGAAATCCATCTGTTTCTTTGAATGGTAATGAGAGCGCTGGGTAAGCATCTCTGAAGGGTAGACAGGAGCGTGGGCTACAGTGCTAAATGGAATTTTATGTTCTTACGACCCATTCAGCGGAAAATGATCGAGTGTTTTCTGATTAGGTGATTTTAGCTTTTATGGTGAGAAAATGGTTAAACACAGAGCACTTTCCTAAGGTATTTCATAGGAACGCTTTTCTTCTTTACTGAAAGCACATCAGGGAGATGGATGATGCATCTCATTTGATTCAAGTGAAACAGTTTAAATTGTTCTGGCTTTGAGTTTAAAAAAAAAAAGCAAATAGCTCTCTTTAGTAAGAGAACTGTATCATCACACTATGTTCTTCTGCAACTGGGCACCGTGCCTATCCACTTACTTGTGACATCTGGTAAACTATGTCACTAGACAGTAGGGCTTTGGGGTATTATATAAATACAGATAGATATATTAATAGATGGATAGATAGATAGATAGATACATAGATAGATTCAGATAAAGTGTCACTATGTAGTCCAGACTTGTCTTGAACTTATGGTGATCCTCCTGCCTCAGTATCCTAAGTGCTAGCATTACAGGTGTGTGCTACGACACCGGCTGGGACATAACATTTTCAAAGGGTTGTGGCCTGCAGAATTTTCAGTTTTTAAAGCCTGGGTGCTAGTCAGAGTGGGATCCAAGAATGAGTGCATTGAAATAGGTTTGGGAGGAAGTGCAATCAGAAAGAAAGAAGCTACCCATCATCAGGAAAACCAAAAGAGATCTGGAGCTCTCCCTGCACGGCAGCTTGGAGATGCTGGGCTTTGGAGCAGGGAGTGGAGTGGAGACAGAGAAAGGATCCAGGGCACTCTCTTGGAGTCGGAGAAGGAAGACACCCTGGACGGGCGAGCCCCAGGGAAACAGCAGAGGCTCCATCCCGGCAGCTGGTAGAGAGAGGCATCGCTGCCCTCTGTTGCCTGCAGCGGAACTGCAGAGGTGCCCGGGAGCCTAGTGTGCTGGCTCCTTGGGAGCAGGCTTCCTCTGCCAGCTGTGGGGAGCCAGCTCTACAGGGTTGGGAGGGAGTGAACAAGCCAGTGCCTTTGCTCAGTCTTCTTTGTATGACTGAAGCACTAGTGTCTGAGGGTTTGAAAATGAAATCAGTGCATGGCATGTGTTCTTTCTGGGCTGGTTCTTTGAGTTTACTAACATAAGAAGACATATTCTTAGCCGGCTTAATGACGCATGCCTATAATTCCAGCCCCTGGGAGGCTGAGACAGGAGGATCACTGCAAGTTTGAGGTGGGCTATGTAGACAGACACTGACTCAAAAAAAAGGAAAAGAAGAAAAGATACAGTTTAAATTTATTAACGATGAGGACAAAGTTAAAGATGGAAAAATTCTACTAACTTTATTTCCTTCCTGGTTTAGTACATGGTTTATACACCAGGCTTTAACTAGCGTGGCTAGGAAAATGCTGTTATTGATATCTAGTTTTCTCCTTGACCTCATTTATAGGTCTCGGCAATGATTTCTTTTTTATCTGCTATGGATGTGGCAGAGACAGGGCTTGGAAAGTTTAATTTCAAAACTGAAATAACATTTAAAATAATGCCGCTCAGCTACGTGTGTTACTAAATTAAAGATTACTGCAAGAAAGACAACTTCCTTCCGCCAGATCATCAGGAATTGCATTAAACAGCTGCTGCTAAACAGCTGGCAATGAGGAGGACCTCTCTGGTCCACAGAGGCCTGGGCGTCACGCTGAGCCCTCCGGGGATGTGGGACACACTGCGCAGGGCCCGTGCGGCTGGCACGCTGGCGGCCAGACAGCTGGTGTCCTAGTCACTGCGTGTCCAGCTGCATGTGCAGCGAGCCCAAGTGCAGCCAGGCAGGTGACAGTGGCTCTGGGAGCCTGAGAGAGAGACAGAGACAGAGACACAGACACAGACAGAGACAGCAGCAGGGAGCGGCAGTCGCTGGGGTCTCCCCCGGCAGTGGCCTCCTGTCCTATCCCGGTCTGCAAGGACACCTGGTTGCCCACAGGCCACCCTCGTGGCCCCCGTGCAGAGGGTCGGAAGAGGAACTGTGTGTTCAGGGAGAGCAAGCTTCGGGCTGGCTGGAAGCACCACGTTAGGTACGTGGAGTGGGTGCGAGAAATGCTTCTGCCGAGACTCAGGCTCTGTGTTTGGTACTCATGCTGTGGGATGAGAGAGGAGAAGGAGGAGGAGAGAGGAGCGGAGCGAGGCCAGGGCTGAGGTTCTCGGAAGTTGCTCTCGAGCTTGGGCTGAGGTCGTGTTTTCCTTACTCCGCACAATTGAATGAAAATCGAGGCCCCGTCAGAGGAGCGTGAGTGGCCCTTTGTGTCACACGGGCCGGTCTGTCCTGTGTGTGATCACTGCAGACCCTCTGCTCAGGCGCTAGCCGCGCTGCACGTTTACAAGCAAGACGGAGCCCAGGGTTCTCACGGTGTTCACCGCTGCGCGGAAACTCTGCTGTCCTTCTTCCTTTCCCGTCTTCTTTCCTTCCTTTGCTTTCTCTATTTCTTTTTTTCTTTTCTCCTTCCTCCCTTCCTCCTTTCCCTGTGCAAAGGATCGAACCCAGGGCTTCCCACAGAGCTACATTCCCAGTTCTTTTTGTTTTTAATTTTTGGTTTTTGAGACAAGATCTCATTAAGGCCAGTTCCGTTGCCCAGGCTGGCCGTGAGCATGCAATCTTCCTGCCTCAGCCTCCTGAGTAGCTGGGATTGCAGGCATCGGCCGCCACAGCCGGCACACTTCACTTCTCTCCATTTCAGTGCCATTTACTATTAGAGGTACATGTGAACAGCACCACAGCACCACTCTTCCTACAGGCCTCGCTTCGGTTCAGTTGAAAGAGACAGAAGTGAAATGCAGTTGGTAGAATAAGCAGCATCATTTTCCGTGAGGGGCAACTTACTGGATTCTGCTCTGGGTTCCTGAGCATGTGTTCTTTGACTGATACCAGGCACCCTTTTCGTAGATTGATCCTTTCGTGGGCTTGGGGTGGACTCTTGCCATACACCAGTGCATTTCTTTCACTGGGAAGTAAGCAGACCAAGGCCAGAAGAGCAAGATTTTGCCCAAGTGGAACCAGAGTGAGATCTGCAGGAATTTCAGGACCGGTGCTTACAGATTGTTGGATAAAACCCTCCTCTCTGGCCTGGAAGGCAGCGCGGCTGCGGTATCTCATTTGTCCAGTTCCCCTGCATTCCTGGACCAGGGACATCAGGAGAAAGCAGAGAATCTGCCACTCTCTCTGCAGCCTGTGACAACAGAGGACAAAAGACAGAGGATGGCGCTGCGGATTGTGGGAGGACACGTGGACCTGGGTTACCTGGTGCCAGCCAGGCCCCGAGTGAGAAGCCAGAGTGTGGGGTGGCCCTGCAGGGGTCCTTCGTCCCTGGAGGAGGAAACCAGCACAGCCTGCAGCCAGGGCTCAGGACCCTGTGTGCAGCCACCCGGCCGACTGCGACAGAGCACCTCGGGGGACGGCAGGGCAGGGGTGTGGCCGAGAGCTGTGGGAGCTGGAAGGGGATAGGTTTGCACTAGGAATTAAAAAACCACTGTAAAATCTATCAATTCTGTGCAGGCTGTGTGAGGGGTTCTGCGGTGCAGCTTCCCTGCTAAGCTATGCTATACCTGCTGAGCACACCTCAAGGCCTTCTGAATATTTTGAAAGAAAAAGTTAAGGTAGACTGGGATTTTGTTTTGTTTTGTTTTGGTTTGGTTTGGTTTAGTTTTTGTTTCTTTGAGACAGGGTTTTGATACATAGTTCACACTGGACTGGAACTCAGTATGTAGCCCAAGCTGGCCTCAAGCTTGAAGCAGTCCTCCTGCCTCAGCCTCCTGAGTGCTGGGATTATTGGCCTCTCCCACCATGACAGCTTTAGACTGCGATGTTTTACAGATGTCAGTTTTGGCTTTGTCTGCAGGTTAGGAGACTTGATTGGAAATCAGGACAAGAACAGCTGCTGGGCTTCTAGGAGGGGTCTGGAGTGGGCGTCCAGGGGCCTCTTCACCCAGAGCTGCGGACAGACAAGCAGGGCGGGAAGCGCAGTGTCCAGTGACTGCTGTCCCAGGGCTCTGGGGATTTAAATGGTGGCTGGAACTCAGGTTTCTAACCCCATTCCTCAGTATGCAGCATTTAAGGGCACCTGGGATTTCAGAGAAAAACTGGTTATTTTGTATTTTAAGCCCTTCAGAACTTAGGAGCTGTGTAGAAAGGGCTGCACCTGTTTGGCTTTGGCTTTTGTTTTTATTTTGAGACAGGGTCTCCATTGGTAGCCCCAGCTTGCCTTGAACCTGAGATCTGCCTGCCTCCGCCTCCTGGGAGCTGGGGTTACAGGCGGGCACCTCCATGCCCGGAAATTCTTGTTCTATTCTTAGGCAAGAAAATACGCTGTGAAAACTGAGGGGTGTAAGCAGTGAAGTTCTTAAAACCTGGCTTTGGTAACTTCTATGACTGGTAGTGATGGGGTGGCAATTCAGTTCAGGACATAAAACACTATGCACATGCAGTTAATATTTTGCCAATGAGGGCATATTTTGCCTGTAGGAATAGATGTTCTATCAGGTTAGTGCTTCTTCCTTTGGACGAGCCTAGGAGGTCTTCCATCTCTCTAGCCAGGAGAAGTGAGGGGTGGAAGCAGGCAGCTTTTGGCAGCCCAGCCCGGGGTCCCACACTGTGCGGTTGCCTGCAGCTGGCTCGGTTGAGCCTGTACCCGGATTTACCTCTCTGTCCTCATGGTTCATCCAAGAGAGGGAATCATCACCATCGTATCTGCTCTGTATGTTGTTATAATTAAACCAGGCAGAGGAGCTGGGGATATAGCTCAGTGGCACAAGCGCCTGCCTGGCAAGCGCAAGGTCCTGAGTTCGATTCCCAGAACCAAAGCAAAAATATTAAAAAAGGAAATGATGAAACCAGGCCATGGCACGGTAGAAGAAAGCTGGCTTTACTTTATCTCACTGAACTCACTGGAGGTTAAAAGAGACAACGTCAGGCACAGGCACACAGCTGACAGCGCTCGGGACCTAGCAGGTGCTCAACCACTGTTTTCCACATCTCCCGACACAAACTGCAGAGAGATCTGTGTCATCCCTGTACTAAAAAGTAAAAGCTCCAAGTCTGTACATATTTCCTTATGAAGCACAGAGTGCCTCTGATACATATAAGAAAACTAAAATAAGGAGGTGTGCTGGAGCAGCTCTGTAATCGTAGCACTTGGGAGGCTGAGGCAGGAGAACTGCCATGAGTCTGAGGCCAGCCTGGGCTACACAGTGGGACCCTGTCCAGAAAACAAAATGAAGGGAGAGGGAGACCCTGAGCTGAGCAGTCTGACGGCTCAGCCAGAAGTGTCTTGAGGAGTTTCAAGCTCTGTTTGCTTCCCTCACAGAGCAGCTACAAGCTTAGGGAAACAGGGCAGAAACAGAGAGGTTTCCTAGGAGGGAAACAAAGCTCAGACCTGCCCGGAGGCCCGCAGAGGATCTGCACGCCAGCAGGTCCTGGGAAGTCACGTCCAGTGACACCACGAGGGCTGATGCGGCCCTGGTGGCGGGTGGCCAGCAGCATCTCGGGAGGAGCAGATGGGAGACGACACGTCACCTCAGCAGCCAGAAAGGGGCTGTCGGGGTAGCACAGTGTGCGCTGCCAGGAGGGAGGATGGCCCAATGGGCAGTCACCCCCGGAAGCCCTATGTGCGTCTGAGACTCCACGCTCTGAAGGCGGTATGGATTTGGACAGTCTTTGCCTAAAATCTGTACCTTGTTGGCTTTGTTGAACCTTTGCTTTCAGGAGTGTATCAGAGAGAGAGAGAGTGTGTGTGTGTGTGAGAGTGTGTGTGTGTGTGTGTGTGAGTGTGTGTGTGTGTGTGTGTATACACGCAACAGTAGACCACTTCCTGGTTCCCCACCCACCAGAGGCTGACCACTTCCTGGCCCTCTGCTCACCAAGCTTGAGCTCTTTACTGGAATTGTTTAGCCCTTCAAGCCTTCCTCTCAGCACCTCTGCCCCTTGCTTAGACAGAGAGGGGACAGCAGGTCACTGAGCACAGCTGGTTCCAGGGTGCCATGTTGGGGACGTGCGGGTGCTGGATACCCTGGGGCCTGGAGGCAGGAAATTCCACCGTTCAGTGTCCTGGGGACCGCGTCAGAATTGCACCCTCCCTGGAAGTAGCAATGAAGCCTCAATAAAATTAGAGGATTATTAAGATGATCGTGAAATTGAAATGAGCTAAATGAAGTCCCGGGCGGAGCCCCGCCCTCGAATGTTGGAGACTGGTGATACGTGGACAGCTTGCGCATGACGGTGACTACAGCAGTGACAGCAGCGAGGAGGGTGACAAGGAGACGATGACAGTACTGAGGACACCGAGTGGCTAGCAGCCTGCTAAAAATAACTCTTCAAAGCAACCTCGCCAAGATCTATTTTCTGCCTCGCTTTTTGGGGTCCAAGACGACTTCTTTCCAGTGTGCTCTCAGTGGCTGCAGAGCTCTGGCCAGTCCTCAGAATGGCCCGAAGACCCGTCGCATTGTAGTTTTTAATAAAGGACCTTCTATATTCTATGCCTCAGCCGGGTGAGCGATTTTAGTGCTGAGATGTTTATTCCAGGGACCTCGCCAGGATACCAAGAGTCGCTCTGAAATGACGCCTTGTTTCATTTCAGCCACCCCGAGCACACTGTCACCGGTGCCTGTGTTGGGACTTTTGTGCTCTACTCGGTGCCTTTTCTAGCCAGGTGTAGTGGTGCAAGTCTGTAATCCCAGCACGCAGGAGGCTGAGGCAGGAGAATTGCCACCAGCTTGAGGCCAGCCTGAACTACATAGCGAGACCCTGTCTCACAAACCAGAAAAGCAACATCAGTGTCTTAGACAGTCTGAGAAAGGGATAAGGCTTCAAAACCATGACCTTTTGAGCTGCAAAACCACCACCTCTTGGGTTTTAAAGCTCGGTTCTGTGCGAGGATCCTGACCAGCTAGGCTGCTGTGCTCTCTGCCGGCTGCGGACCAGGCCAGGCAGGACTTGGACCTGGGGAGAATTCCTTCTTGAGGCAAATGCCCCAGGCTCCATCCCTGGGAAGAGACCAGAGTCCAGCCCGGGAGCAGAGGTAAGTGGGAAGGCACCTCCAGCTCACAGTCGCTGGAGAGGTGGGGCCCCCTTTTCTCTGCAAAATCCCCCTCAACTATTAAGTTCGAAAAGTTTGTAATTTTCTGGGAGAGTCTGACACCAGAGGGCGACGTGAATACAGCGCTTTAACTCGTTTTTGTGTTAGTCCGTCTATGCGGTGTAAACACAACACACATATTTTGTGTTTATTACCCTTGGTTTTCGTCTTCAGAATATTTTTAGTAACTGTGTCTCTCCCGCCTTTGTGCTTCGGTAAGGAGTGGAAAGGTTAAGAACCTGGTTGCTCATCTAGAGGTATTTATTGAGCACCTACTACATGTGCAGTGTTCTATTAAAGATTTGGAGGGAGTCAGCACAAGAGGACTCATCACAAGACATTTATGCCCCACCTGCTGTGTACAAGGCACTCCGAGAGATGTTAGGGACCTTTAAGTGGATTGGGATGGGTAAGGTGCAACATGCCTGAAATACTAATACCAGCTGCTCTGGAGGCTGAGGCAGGAGGATTGCAAGTTCAAGCCTGGGCAAATTAGTGAGCTGCTGTCTCAAAATAAAATAGTTCTTTACAAAAATGAACTGAAACATTCCTATCCTCAAGGAGTGTTCAGTCCATGGGGGGAAATGGGGTCCCACACTTTGCTTCTCTCATTAACTATCCTTACCACAAACACTTCCCGGCTCCTCCTTCCCCATCTTGGGCAGCCCTGGCCCTGTCCTCCTCGAAGGCTGTCCTCAGTTTTGTAAGACATGGCCCGTCCCTGAAGAGCAGGGTGTGGGGGTTACTATACGATGCTGAGACCCACTGTGGCAAAACCCTGGCAATAGGACTGCATTCAGTAGACTCTGGCACGGTGGAGACTTCCTTCTGTTCTGACCCGACTACAGTGTCTCACTTTGTAGCCCAGGCTGGCCTTGAACTAACTGGTGGCGATCCTCCTGCCTCAGCCTCCCAAGTGCTGGGATGACAGGCGTGTACCACCACACTTGGCCACGAGGAGATTATTACACCAGGCTGTCAGCAGCAGACTTGTGAGAAGCAGAAACACACTAGGGAGGAGGGTTTGGATGAGTCTGTGAACAGCTTCGTGTCTGGGGTTATGAAAATCTGGATTTGGTTCTGTGGTGGTGAAAATGGCGGGCTGGTGTTCCCAAGCTGCCCACAGCTACGTTAGGAAGAAGGAAATTGGAAGAAGAGACTGCTCGTGATGAGACGTGGCGGTTGGAACTTCAAGAATAAAGAGGGGGGAAAACAGCGACAACTCAGGATCCGAGTCACTGGGGCCTGGAAGGCGACAGCACACGCCGGGCCTGGGTGCAGACGCGGCCTGTGAGCCAGAGGCCCGCGCGTCTTTCTCAGCAGATGGACAGCGCTGAGCTTTCTCAAAACATTTTGGGTCCTGGGACTGAACCCTTTGCGCTGAGCGACACCCTCAGCCCTTTGCTATTTATTCTCCTTGGAGACAGGGTGTTACAGCTGCATCTAGATGTCGCCAAAGTCTCATAGGGTCACAGGCGGGGCTTTCTTGGAGGGCGCTGGGTCTAGAGTGTGTGACGCTGGGATGGATTCATGGTGGGATCCTAGGATCAAGGGCAGCGGGATTAAGCGTGTGAGTGCTGCCCGTCCCAAGTAGCCTGGATAAGATATGAGGGACAGAAGGAGCTGTGGTCGACCCTGTTGCTTTGCTACCTTCTGCCCACCATGAGCTGCTTCTCCTCTGCGACACCACCCTGTCTTGGAGCCAGCCGATTACGGCCTGAAACCTCTACAGACTGAGCTAAATAGACCTTTCCTGCTTTAACTTCGGGTGTCGGCTATTTCGTCTCAGCAATGCGAAAAACAGCTGAGACACAGTGTCTCGCTAAGTCAATAAATTGCCCAAACTGGGCTCAAATTTAGACTCCTCCTGCTTCAGCCTCCCTGAGTGCTAGGAGCACAGGTGTGCCCCCAGGGCGCCCACTTCACAGTTCTGTGTTTATGGCCAGCGCTCTCCTGTTACATTGGATCTGTCCCCATGGGGGCCGGCTTGAAAGAAGAGAGAAGGCAACACAGGCTGGCAACAGCCATAACTCAGAGCCGCTTTTATTTGAGAATCCATGTCTTTGCATGATTTAAAATCTTCAGCTGAGAGTTAACACTTTGACTTTTGCCCAATGACACAGTTAAATTCAGGAGTTGGGAAAGCCAAAGTGTGTGAGTTCTAAGCCCCTTGAGTATACGCAACGTTCAGTACTCATGTGTATATACCCAGGGCTTGTGGCTCAGGCCTGCAATCTGAGCACTCTGGGAGGCTGAGACAGGAGGATTTCAAATTCAAGGCCAGCTTGCACAAACTCGGTTCTTTACTGAGACGCTGTCTCAAAATAAAGGGCTGTGGATGCGGCTCAGTGCAGAGGGCCCGGGTTCAATCCCCACCGCCCCCAAGTATAAGGAGACCCCACCTGCAAATAATCTCAGGCATGGAGGACTCTGACAGGCAAAATCCTGGACCCTTCGGGTTCTTGATGATTTCTGAGTTGTACTGTGAGCTCTGTAGAAAGCCGGATCTCTCCACAGGCACCAAAGGTAGGGGTACTGCCTCCTCTCCCTCTCCTCTCTCTCCTCTTCTCTTTCTCCTTCTTTTCTAAGGGTTAAACATGTTCCTTTGCAGGGCTTAGAACTCTCTGTAGTTCAAAAGTGAAAGGAAACCCAGGCGTGGACTCACTCAGAAGGCTGAGGCAGGAGGATCGCTTCCTGTTTGAGGCCAGCCTGGGCTACATAGTGAGACCCTGTCTCAAATAAAATGAAATAAAATATGCGTCTGTGCCACAGCTGCTTTTACTTTCACCCTGTAAGCCAGCCACTAGGAAGAGACAGCTTTTCTTTGTGCCGATTCGACCCCGGGCCTTGCTTCGCGTTGAACTGTGTCTCTACACCCCGCACGGCTTTCACAGTTATCATCTGTTGTTTGGGGACAAAGCCTCACTAGATTGCTAAATTGCCCAGGCTGCACTCCAACTTGCGATCCTGTTTCAGCCTGACAGGGTGCTGGGACTACAGGCCTGCACCGCACCTGGCGGTTCTTGGGCATTTTTGTTGCTGCTGTTCTGTTGTGTTCCTGGCATTTTAAACCTCATTCTCAAAATCACGTGTGGTGGCACATGCCTGACATTCCTGCGCCCAGGAGGCTGAGGCAGGAGGAATCTTACACAAATCAAGACTCGCCTGGGCTACATAGTGAGACCTTGCCTCAAAAGAACAAAAACAAAAACAAACCCTCACTGTCCTCAGGGGCCCGAGGTGGGGGTTCACAATGCAGGCGGCTAGCCTGGTCCCCGACCTCAGTCCGCGGAGCCTGGGGTTCCCTGGCACCTAAATTAGGTAGCAGACTTTGGAAAGAGTTTTGTGGTGAGACTGCGTCCCACGCAGCGTGCCATGCTCCTGTACGCGGGGAGCGCGGGCTGGAACACGCATCCGGGTCCTCTGGGGGACGGGGACTCCCGCTCCAGGTGTCAGGGGCGGCGTCTGGAGTTAGGGTTCCTGGGCAAGGCGAGCGTCTCTTAGAGAATGACAGGCGTCAGCTCTGTGCCAGGGCTACAGGAATATAAAAGGATTGTTTTATTTTTGTTTTTTTGTCTTTTTTTTTTTTTTTTGTACCGGGAATCAAACTCAGGACCTTGTGCTTGCCAGGCAGGCTTTTGTGCTGCTGAACTACACCCCCGGCCCTTTTTGTCTTTTTGAGACAGGGTTTTGCTATGCAGTTCAGGCTGGCCCTGAATTCACTTTGTAGCCTGGGCTGGTCTCAAACTCAAAGTGATCCTCCTGCCTCAGCCTCCCAAGTGCTGGGATGACAGAAGTGCCCACCATGCCCGGGGCTGATTTAATATCTGAGACGGATTGGTGAGGTTTCTGCAGGTTGCAAATCGTCTGCTTGGGCTGCAGGTAAGTGTAATCTTTCCTTCCATGCGCGTAGGTTTGCGTTCCGCACACGTCAACACAAGTCGGTGAGGTAAGTAGACCCGGCTGTTTTTAACCGTCTGTCACCTTTCGTCAGTGCTGAACGCGGGGCGAAACCAAGACGGAGGAGTCCAGTCTGTGCCCGCTGTCTGGCGCCCGGTTCCGCCCAGGCCATCGAGGGCCGCGAGGGGCTTCTACCCCGATATCGGAGGATATGCATCACTTCGCAGGCTGGGGCCAGGCCTGGGGTTTGGGATCTCTCAAAGGCTGAGGCACTGGGTTGCATTTAGTCCCCTTAGCAACAGAGCGGGCTTGGAGTCCCAACAATATTAAGAAATCGGAAGTCAGAGGCCGGAGGTGGTGCCGCATGTCCATGATCCCAGCACTCAGAGGAGGCTGAGGCAGGAGGGTGGCTGTGAGCTCCAGGCTTGCCTGGGCTGCATAGCGAGACCCTGACTCAAAAAAAAGAAAAAAAAATGAGAAATCAGGAAACACAGCCTTGAAAGAGTCTCCTCCCCGGGCTCCGCCGTCCGTGGGGTCAAAGTAAGAGTGAAACAGTCCTGGCCCTGCCGGTCACCATCTAGAAGTGCTCGTGATTTTGAGGGTTTTTTTTTTTTAAAGAAAAAAACGTTTTACTTCAGATTTTGAAAACTGTACAGTACAGGGGAGCAGATGAGCACAGGCTAAGGAACAAGCAGTCAGAACCACTCTCCGTGGGGTCAGCAGGGTATGTGCGTCCTTACTCCATTCCTTGCACGTGGTAATCTCCGGCCTCTGGGTGCTGAACGTGAAGTTCACAAAGCTGGGGGCGGGGAGGAATGGAGTGCGAGGTCTGAGCCCCGCTCAGCTTTGATTTATTTATTTTTGCTGTTGGGGCTGGAACCCAGGGCCTTCACACTGAGCTACATCCCCAGCCCTTGTTATTTTATTTCATTTCTTTTTTGATTTTGAGACAGGGTCTTGTTAAATTACTAAATCGATCAGGCTGGATGGCTTTACTTTTGTTTGTTTTTGAGACAGGATCTCACAGTGTAGCCCAGGCTGACCTCGGATTTTCCTGCCTCAGCCTCCTGAGTGCTAGGATTACAGGCATGCACTACCACACCTGGCATATTCATTTTAAGTGGAAAGTGTTCTAAATAGCTGAACTTTCTACCTGGCTTTATTTTAAAAATATTAACTTTTAAAAATCTCCCTGGTTGAACTTCACCTCTTTGTTTAGAATTCTAATTTATCCAAGGGTGAATTAAGTTTTTTCCCTCTCACTAATGCAAACTGTCTTTGATTTATTTCCTTTTTTAATTTGAGTGGTGGCTGCACTGTGTGTGTGTGTGTTGGGGGGGAGTTAATTTGCTTTTCTGCCACACAGACTGAAGGGAGGGAGACAGAGCTCTGCTTGAGCGAGGGGCATGGTGGCACACATCAGTAATCCCAGCACTCGGGAGGCTGAGGCAGGAGGGTCCTCACAAATTCAAGGACACCCTGAGTTATGTAGGGAGTTCAAGGCCAGTCTGAACTACACGAAAGCAAACAAATCAGTGAAGGGTATGATAGGCAAGATGTGCATATAAAAGACCACGGATTACCGGGAGAGCAGAGAGATATGTATCTCAGCCCTCTTATCTACACTTGTGATGCATTATCTCTAGGATTCACCCTTATTTATCTGGGCCCTTCCTGGGCGGGACCTTTGTCGTCCGCAGGCGCAGACCTGGGTCCAAGCTGGGAGTGCCCTGGGAGGTTGTGAGCTGACCCTCCTGGCGGTGAGCGGCCCGCAGGAGAGGGTTCTGCCTCTTCCCAGACTGCTTAGGTGTGGCTTGGGCCTGCTCTTCTGTGTGGGAGGCTCATGCTGGACCCCTGACCCTGACCCTGACCCCGCTTGGGGCCCCTGCCAGGCAGCACGTTGTTCCCTGATAGCGGCATTCAGTGCCACTGGAGCCCTGGGGAGAAGCAGAGTTCTAGGCTGTGCACCCAGGTGGTGAGCGTGCTGGGTCCTGGAGATGGAGCAGCTTGGGGCTGGGGCCGGGGCTGGGGCTGGGGCCGAGGGCGGTACAGGAGGACCTCTGAAGAGGCAAAGAAGGCCTCTGAGCAGCTGCTTCCTCCTTCCTTCCCAGAAGCAACTGGGTTCCTTGCTGAGCCCTTTTTCCGTACTAGAGATTGAACCCAGAGCCTTTTCACTGCTACACGCCCAGCGGTTTTTTATTTTTCATTTTGAGACAGGATCTCACTAAGCTGCGAAATTGTCCAGGATGGGCCTGAACTTGCAAACTTGAGATCCTTCTGCCTCATCCTCTGACGGTAGCAGACTAGCTTTGGGTTTTCCCTGGAGTGTCCTTGCAGTCATTTTCTTCTGCCTTCGGTCCCTTGAATTCCTCATCAGGCGTGGAGTCCAGCTGAACTAAAATGGCATTCTTTTCCATCTCTCCCTTGGATTAGCGACTAAAAAATAATAGAGCTGCGTTTATGATACTGATGGTACTGATCGACTCTTGTCCACACTGTGCACTGCTGTGGGCATGAAGAGGGTCTGCCATATCCCCAGTTCCTATTTTAATATTATTTTATTTTAGGACAGGTTCTTACTAAGTTGCTGGATTGTCCAGGCTGGGCAGGGTCCTCCTGCCTCAGCCTCCCAGAGTGCTACAATTACAGACGTGACCACCACACCTGGCCAGCAGTGTGTCAGTTCTAATGTTAAAAGAAAAAGGGGGTAGCAACCTCTTTAAGCCTGTTTATGTGGATACCAGATGTTAACATCGTGCCCCCTTTTCTTTTTTCAACTAGTTCTTTGAAAATGGGGGCAAAGGGTAAATGTCAAAAGAGAGCTACAATTGTACTGAATGTTCTTATGCATCAAGAAAAAATACTTTGCGCCTCTTTGCTGTCTCATGAGTACGTACATACACACATATAGCTATCCACGGCACCTGTGTGCACACGCGCCGGTTGCTCACGTCTGCCAGGTGCCGGGGGTTGGGTGACTGTCCTGGCGGTGCCGGCTCTGAGATCCGAGGTCCATCCCCGACCTCCTCGGGCTCTCTCTTCCCGCCTCTCGGAGTCCCTACCCTTTATTTTGGACAGCGCTGTCACACACACACGATTGAGTCAACCGCTTATGGCTTTTAAAAGTAGGGATTTTGTCCTCTGTTCGGTTTATTGTTTATCGTAATCATCTTTCAAGTGAAAAGGCTAATTTACTCTTTCTATAGGACTATTTGCAGCTTGATTATCATAATATGATAGCTGCCTGGAAAGGTCTAAAACGGGACATTGACCTTGGATGTTTTCTGCATTTAGCTCGTGGTGCTTAACATTCAGGAAAAAGAGTATAACTGCACCTCATTTATTAATGCGCAATGTCCCAGTGCTCTGGAAATCCCTGCCGCGCAGCCTCAGAAGGCCGCGGGCACCAGGAGATGCCTCTGTGTTTCACCAGGGCGACGACATGGGAAATGCCACACAGCTGGCGCTGGTTCCTGTCCGGGCCACTGTAGTTTATAATTTAATTTTTCCTGACAGTGTATCATGTATATTATTAGCTTCACCAAATGCAAGTGAAATAATCCTGAATTAATTGAACAGCATCCACACTGTCTGTATTAGTTTCTGTCTCACTCCGACTCTGTGTTTTTTCTTTTTTTGGTATAATTCCCACTCTTCTCGCCGCCCTAGGGTCAGAGTTCGGTGTGTCCTGGGGTTGGGACAGTTGCTCCCCAGGGGAAGGGCACTTTTTTATGTAGACTGCATGATTTGGGAAGGGGGTAGATTTATAGGACGAGATGGTTGTCAGAGGCAAGGATTTTATTAGTGCTCCATGGAAGCGATCACTTTCAGCAGAAATGATTGCTTCTTGCCAATCGAGACAATAATTTAAATATCAAAGCCCGTGCCCTAGAAACGAGAGGCAACAGAGAATGAGGATGATGAATTGACAGCCGTGCGGTGGTAGCGGAAAATATCATCCCGACTACGAAGGTGTGTGCCTCAGTCTGTCACAGCCCCGTGGAAATCCCAGCCTTCAGTGGGCACAGCCAGAGGCCATAAATGTGGCCCTGCCCAAGGTCATTCAGCTCACAGGTCACAGCGGGTGGCAGGGAGACCACCTCTAGGCTTCCTTGATTGTTATTTAGGATTCTTCTCCCAGAAATGTTCTTGTGGCTTTTCTTTTGGATTTAATGATCATTTGTGGCTGGGCGTGGTGGCATGCCCCTGTAATCCTACCACTGGGAGGCTGAAGCAGGAGGATCTCCACAAGTTAGAGGCCAGTTTATCTACATAGTGAGTTCAAGGCCAGCCTGAACTATGTAAGGAGATTCCCCACCACACACACCCGCCCCGACTTAAAACAATAACAAAAAGAACAGAAACAAGTTTGTAATTGTCTCCGGTTGCTTTTTTGTAGTATGCGATATTACACCACACATACATTATATGGCAGAGACAGCAGGGAAAGTGGCTGAGACATGACACAGCTTTTCAAATGTTTATAATCTTGAGGAAGAATCTATAAAGGTAGATTAAAAGGCAATTTGGAAATCGAAGTCTATGATGCCTTGTTTAGTTTTAAATATTTAACAAGTGACGCATGTGCAGTGTAACCTGAAGATCTGCTTTCACAGTGACAATGATGGATTTTAAATATTTCAGTGTAGACTCATCCTGTTAATTTTCAGAAAAGGCTGAAGAGGGCTAAAAATAGCTCTTACTATGCAAGAATAGCAAGACCGTGTTTCTCATCACCTTTTGCCAGCAGAACTCAGTGTCAGGGTATTTTGGGAAATGATTCTGAGAGCGGGTGTGATTGCGGGTGTGTACAACTCCTAGGAATCTACCTCTGTCTACCTCCCGGCTCCGCGGCTGGGGCCTCTGTGCCTTTTCCCGTGGAAACGAAGTGGATTTGTCCGGCCATCTGTGAGCAGCTTGTGGAAGGGAGAAGATGTGCAGCCCTGTGTAGGGTGAGAGCCATGCGTAGTAAATTGCTGTTAACTAATTTATTTATCTGCTCTGTGAAACAGTTGGGAGAGTCCTTCCGTGCGGTCCAGTTTTCCTGATTTGGGTAGACTCCTTGTGGTAAGATTGTGAAGTGTACGCGTGGACTGATTAACAGTGTGTGCTGGGCTGGGCTGTTTATTTTATTCTTCCCTCATTCTTTGTAGCCGGGGCACTCAAGGTTTAAACTCCTGTTATCCACGGTGTGTTTACTTCCCGTGGCGGTGGTTCCTCTTTCAAGGTGAGGAAGGCTCTTGAGATGGCCGAAGCTGAGTTTACCAAACCCCCGAGGAGCTGTCTCAACAGTGTAGTGCAGCGGGTGTTGTCTGAAATTTTACACTGGTTCAGCTGGATTCGAGACAGTAAATGGAACGGTGGGTCTTTGGCTTGGGCAGGTGACCTCTGACCTTTGACCCCACGGGGACACAGCCAGTGTGGACACCCAGTGCACCCATCCTTCCCAGAGCAGCCAGCCCGGGGGCGCTGGAGCGCTCAGGGATGAAACGCAGCTGGGAAGAGACAGAGGTGACACGCGCGCGTTTGTGCTTGTGCGTGTGTCTCTGGGACACACAATCCAGACGTTTCCGAAGAAGTCAGAGAGCTCCTAACGAGGGCAGAGAAATACCCACAGGGCAGAAAATTCTGGGAAATGCAACATCACTTCTGGGCAGTGTGGTGACTTAGGATCCAGCGGTAAATAAGGCCTGTAAATCTTGTCGCTAAAAAGCCAATTCCAAGATGGCACAGGCAGGTGCTGAGCAGGACCCAGGAACTCAGAGAAACCAAGCAGCGCGGGCTACGCTCACCCAGGGCAGCAAGATGCGCGGTGGACTCTCAGTAATTTTTATTTTTTAAGAAGATGTGTTCCTGGACAAAACTAAGACGGAAAAATTTGGGGGGTATATCTTTAAAAAATATGTACGATCCACTGTATGTATTACTTGGAGAATTTTTGTTTATTCAGAAATCGAAGTCCTAATCATGTGAACCAAAGATATTTTCTTTCTTTCTAATGCAGCATTAGCTTCCATATTTCTCTGATTGTATTTCAGAAAAAAAATCAGGTTTCCTTTTCAAATGCCTTTTATTTTTTTAATTATAAACTGATCGTGTCTCCTTTTATTTATTTTTTTGGTACCGGGAATCGAACTCAGGACCTTGAGCTTGCCAGACAGGTGCTTGTACCACTGAGCTGTATCCCCCCAACATGTCTCATTTTAGATTGAATAGACAAATCTTTTTTTTTTTTTTCTTTTTTGGCTGTCTGCAGAAAGCTTGGATTTTCAACTTCTCAGAGCTCTTTTAATTCACTGCTCACCACCAAATTTACATCTCAATTGCCGAGTTCACATTTAACAATATAGACAGCGCAATGCTGCTGGTAATTATGCTTTTCCTACCTGCTTTTGTACACTGTATTCTCAAGCTCAGATTTTTGCTCTGTGAGTTCTGATCTAGAAACTTACGTGCATGTAGATCACAAATAAAAGGGACCAGGCCCACAGCTTAGATTTAGCTAAATGCAGGGGCAAGGAAATTGGCTTTTTTTTCCCTGTGTAGGGGGTGGGGGAACCAAATCATGGCTGTCATTTTTATACTCTGAATTCTGATGTGGCTGTTCTATCTTAGGGTTTTGTTTTTTAAAGACCTAGAGAATCTGAGGGGGTTGATTGAGGGAACGAGCTGAGTTAGTTCTGATTTAGTGAATTTAATACCCTGAATATCGGAACTGACTTGTTTTGACCTGAAAGATTACACTGTTTCTGCTATGTAAGACTTAACATGCAAAAGGCCGGTGACGGCAGAGCTGGATTCCACCAGGACTGTGAGCTGCGCTCTCCCTAGCTAGCAGTTATCTCTCTGCCGTAAATAGCTGCCATCTACTCCCATGTACATTTGCTAGTATAAAAAACTCTATCATTTAAAATAGCAGCTAAGCACAACTGTGTTAAAACACTATGCGCTATTACAAGGGGAGGAACACTTTTCCTCTTATATTCTTTTTTTTTCTTTTTTAGCATTTCTGATTGAGAATTCCTAGTTTTGTAATGACTGTCTGTTTTTAACTAGTTCCGATAGCGAGCAGGCTGTTTATCCCCGGCTTCCGGGCTGACTTCTACAGCACGCAGCGCAAACTGTACAGAAACAGACCCTTACCCTGCGTTTTACTGGAAAGCTGACGGGTTAGGGTACAATCATAAATCAGTGTGCGTCTCCTAGTGCAGAGGGAGTCTGTCCTGAAATGAGTATCTAATGAAAATCACTTCTAGTGCGCTGTTCAGTAACGCGCTTCCTCCAAAATCCATGGTCTGTGTTCTGTCAAAATGCACGGAGAGAAATTCAGTGCCCCAGTCACCCCGGCTTTCCGCCTCCCTCCCCCAAACTGGAAAAGCCAATTCGCCCCGCACCTTCGCTCTGAAAGGCCACGCACTGCACTGCGTTTAGAGACGCGCGAGCAGGGATGGAAGCGCTTGCACAGCCTGCGCGGGCATTCTTCCCGGTGGCGGCGCACGGTTCCTCTCGGGTACTTGTGTTAAACTGCGTCCGCGTCTCAGAGAGGAGGGCCAGGTGCCCACGGTCCAGGCGTTCAGAAGACAGCTCTTAGTTCTAAATAATGCCCGTTGTGCATCAGGACAGCAGGAAAAAGCAGAGAGAGAGAGAAAGAGAGACAGAAGGACGGACAGACAGCGCGAGCAGCCGCCGCGTGGAGCGGAGCAGAGGCCACGCAGGACCCACTCGGCGCGGCTGCCCGCAGCGGCCGGGCGCCCCCGCCCAGGGCAGAGCGGGTCTGAGCGGCGCGCCCGGCAGCGCCCCCAGTGCGCGGGGACTTAAGTTAGTTAGGCTGCTTGTGTAGCGCCCCAGAAAAAAAGGGGATCAGGCGCAATCGGCACGGCGCGCCGGCCCGCACGCCCACTTGCACGCCCGCTCGCCTGCTTGCACGCCCGCTCGCACGCCCACCTGCACGCACGC
>NW_004955406.1:1573295-1603944 GCF_000276665.1 Chinchilla lanigera
GCCGCTACCTGCCCGCCGCGCCCGCAGCCGCGTCGCCTCCCTCCTGATTGGGCGGCCGCTCCCCAATCGGCGGCGCGCCTGGGCCGGGGGGGATGCATATGCAAAGCCCTGCTGCATATTCATGAGCTCCAATCGGGGCTTTAAGTCCTTGATTAGCAGCGTGCGAGAGCTCGGTCCCCACTGGCCGCGCCTCTGCGCTCGCCGCCGGGAGAAGCTCGCCGCTAATTGCACGCCGCGCTGTCAAGGAAACTTTGATTTATAGCTGGGGTGCACAAATAATGGTTGCCGGTCGCACATGGATTCGGTAGAACTTTGCCTTCCGGAGTCTTTTTCCCTGCACTACGAGGAAGAGTAGGTACCTTCTCCTTTGCTCGCGCAACTCGCGTGGGGGTGCGCGCGTGGGGCGCGGGCGGCTGCGCCGGGCAGGGCGTGCGTGCGGGGCCGCGTGCACCGCGCCGTGGGTGTCTGTCCGCTCCTTTTGTGCACGGGGTGATCTCCTAATTCCCTAAGTCGAGAATTGTTCTCTGACTACAATGTTACCTTTGAGGCGCAGCTCGGTGACTGTCACAGGAACAGCTGTGTGACAGTCACTTCTTATTTAGGTGCTAAGAATAGGCATTTGGTTCCAATGCCTAGTGAACTGTTAAAAAGGCATCTTTTACCAAGGACCCATTTTCCCGAGGAGAGATGTTTTAAAATACAATATTCAAAATGATTTATACTATTGAGTGCCTCTTATGTGTTTGCTGTTTGACAGATAATTTTCAGCTCCCTGTCATTTCTGACCGCGCGGAGTTAAGAGGCAGAACTGCACATTTACTAATTCTCCTTCGGAGAACAATTTAGAAAAAAAAACAAAAAACAAAAAACTAGCCTGTGCAGTTCAGAGCTGGAATAATGTTATCTGCATGGTTAGCCTTAGCTCAGTACTTAACTGACAAGTAAGTCCATTAAGTCACATGAGATTTTCACACATTATAAATATTTAAGGGGGGCCTAAAGAAGAAACAGCGTGACTTTTTAAATCCACCCTTAAATGGACAGCGCAGAGACTGTGGGTTGTTCCGTGCGTGGTGTCCAGGGACTATGGAAAAGTACTTTTGTTCTCCTATGCAGTTAATTCCTGTGGATGAGTATCTTGATGCTCGTGGAAATACAGATTCGGAGGATGAAAGACGGAGCGGGAAGCGAGTAGGGGTAGGGGAGGTAAATTAGGCATTCTTGTGTAAATGAGTGGGCCATAAACTTAATTTCAACCCACTGTTAAGATAAAATACGAGTGGATCACGGGACCTGTCACCCGGGTTTCTCTCTCTTTCTGTGGAGTCAGTTATATTGCTTTGCTTTCACATTACAGTAACACCAACTGTTATAATTCTGGAACGAGTGCTCTTGGCAGAGACTTCCCTCTGTAGCTGGTGAAGAGAGCATGACGTGTGGAAGATGCGGCCGTGCATTATAGGGAGATGTCCACTAGCTGTCCTTAGTGCCCGCTCCTTTGTAATTAAGACAGACACTGAAAGTCACTTGCTCTCTCAGTGGCTGCCGGGGTTTGTCTGCGTGTGAGTGTGTGTGTGTGTATCTATCTATGCACGCTTGCACACACACGCACGCACTGCCAGGGTGTTAGCCATGAGATGAATTTAGGAAGAACTGAAAGATCGTAAGGCTGTGTTTGGATCAGTTGGAAACACCCCAGGGAAGAAAGGATCTTAAAATGCGCGGAAGGAAAAATGAAACATAAACCAAGGTAGGACTGCCTACTGGAGCAGGCTTGGAGGTTAGTACACCTGGGATGTGGAATGGGGGAATTTAAAATGTCTCCCTGTCAGGAAAAATGGCTTATGGAAGCTCACCCCGATTCTGAACTTTCTCTCGTAAATAAATAAGCCCACTAAACTTTAAAAATCTTCCCCCACGCTTTTGCAAGTAGTTTCCTTGAATTTAACTTCTTATAGCTAATTTGAATAATTAGTTTAGATAAGCCTCTTAGAGGAGATACATTTGAATGAAATCAGGGCACATGTCCTTTCGGGGCTGGCGCAAGATTCAAACTAGCTTTCTTTTTCGGCTCAATTAAAAGTCATCTTTTAAAAATACAGATTTATTGTCTGGATGCAGTTCTGATGCTTACGTGGTTCACTGGACGGACAGAAAGATCCAACGCTGAGCAACGCACCTGCCTCTCTGTCTCAATTAATAAACCACAGAATTTATACGTGCTGTTAATATTCATAGTAATTGTGCTGGGCTAACCCCATCACGCGTGTGTATACACAGAAATGAAACTGGAGTTATGCAGTTTCCAAGGAAAATATTGGACGATTTCTGCTTTGGAAGCTGTTAAAAAGATTCAGACAATTTATTGACCACCATTAAGGGAGCTTAAAATGTTAACCTCTAACTATGTATTTTTTTATTTTAGGAAGTGTGCCAGCACGTTAAAGAACGTGCTACTTGAGAGCTTGTTTCACATTTAATAGCAGTAATAGCTGATAGCATAAATAGATGAAAATAATATATCTGCTCATTTTGACATATGTGTCAGTCTAATCATTGTAAATGAGTGTGCTGATCACACGAATCCCTTTCAACCTCTGATTAAAATGTAACATTGACTGCAGGATTACAGAGCGGACTTAATTTTACTGACTGTTTTAACAGTTGTCACAGCTGTTGGAAGAAGGAAAGGCATTTGAAACACTCCAAAACAGACAGGGTGAGGAGGAGGGCGCCGTTTAGTAAATTTCAGTCTGATCATTGAAATCCAGGCATTGGACGTTTGTTAACAGTTTTGTGTTTTAAGATCCCTGCGTAGAGCTGTGCAAGTTTTATTTTGTATGATTCACTCTTTCTGTGTCCGGGTTTTGATTTTTTTTTTTTTTTCCTTTCTTATCTCTTCTTCTGAAAACCTCAACTGAATTGAAATGTAACTACCCCAAAGTGGCAATCTAATGTCAGAATATGGGGGCTGAAATTAGACAGGGAGGAAGAATGTATGTAGCTACAGAAAAGCCTACCTCAGAGCGGATGCTGTCTTTTGAGGAAAGATAGGAGCCTGCCCAAGTCACTTCGATGTGATATTATTTGGGAAGTAGGAAAGGCACTTGAAGTTTATTTTTCTAAGAAAGAATATTCCCATCTCCAGACCTGGAGCTCAGATTACTGCTCTTCCTGAGCCTTCTCTGTAAATCTGTTGAAAACACCTGCAGCCTTAAAGGTGGGTGGTGGAGGTGGCGTTCTCAGATAATTTTCCTGTGAATTCCTGGAGGTGACAAGCAGCCGTTGGGGGTGAGTGCTCCTCCGCCGAGAGCCTCGCCAGCCTGCTCGCCATACCGCCACATCAAACAGGGTAATTCTATTTTTCTGAGGATTCGATAACCAGGATACATATCCCAAACCATAGATAGCTGAGAGCCAGGCAGTGGGTATTATGTAACATATGATTCTCTTCTTTGGAGTGAGCATGAAAGAGAAAAAAAGTGGTCCTGGGTTACTGGAATAAATGTGGACTGGGAGTGCTGGTGACGGTCACCTGTGTTTCTCTAGCCCTTTGTGTTAGGGTACGTGAGTGTCACCCTGTGCACCGTTAGGGGTAACTTTTAAAACCCTCCTTTTGCGGACGGACCCAAAAAACTGCTTTGCATTTTCCAGGAGGAGGCAAGGGGTGACGCTGGCTGCTTCTTATGGTGATGGTTTCTCATCTTAATGTGTTTATAGCACTGCTGCTTTATTTACTGAGCCTAGTGTGTTGCAGCGGTAATTAACCCGTGTTATTAGCAAAGCCCTTGTGGATATCCATTAATTCTCTCGCATGGATGATCATTTTTCTAGTGTTTTTCCTCTAATAAGGCGTCATTGTTCATATAGACACATATATATTGTATACATGAAATTGACAGCCTTTGATATTTTTTTTGATTGCATCTGACTTTTACTATATGTTGACCATCTCATGAAGAATGGGATTGTAATTCAGTTTTTAAAAATGCTACTAGGAGAAAATAAATTTTTGCGAAGTGAAAAAGAAAGAAGTCAAATGTTAAAAAAAGAAAATATTGGGAGAATCAGTTTTAACTCCAGATTTCCCAGATCCTAGAATTTAGGATAATTTGTACCTTTGAGGTCCTTTTATTTAGTTAGTAACACTTTAGGCATTTTTATAAAATATCTAGCCAGCAGAAAAATACTTGCATTTCCCATGCTGAGAAAAGATAAGGACCATCTCATTAGCCGGGCCATACTTTCACAATTAATTTCAGATACCTGGTGCTATTCATCAAAAAGGGCAGCTAACTTCTCTATGACTCTGTTTAACAGTACTTTCCCAATGCCTCACTCCTGCCAGAATTACAGACAAAGAAGGGACAATTCTTTTGGAAGGGAGGCATACCACCCCACCTCAGGTCTCAGCCCCTGGGGAAACATTCCTCCACCTTTGCTTTACAACAGTGACTAAACAAAATATGTCTTTGTTTTGCTTTAAAGTGATGTTCAACCCTGAAGATTTTCCTGTGTATTCTTTTTTTTAAAAAATTGAAATACATGTGTATGGTTGATTACTGATACCTCACATACAAGTGGCAGATGATAGCAGTGATTTTTATTAAACCAATTACTGCCAAATAAACTTTTCTGAAGCACCTAGCAGGTACTTAGCAGAGGAAAAGGCGCTGGAGGTGTCGCGGTGGAACTTTAAAGTCCTGGCAGTAGCTAGGCTCCGTTCTGAATTTCACTCCCTGGCAAGCTGGGAGCAGGCAGGAACAATGCAGTGTTGATGTGTTCTCAGTGCCCGGGAGCCCCGGCCTCGCCAGCTCTCGGGAAGGAATCTTTGATTATATTGGCCCAGTTTGTTCAGTTTTATCTTTTTTACATCCTCTGGCATTGTATTAAATTGTCATTGTCCTGGAGCACACGAGATAGAAATGAATTGCTGTTCTGTCCGTCGTCTGACAGTGAAATATTTAGCTTCTCTTTCTCCAGTCATACTTCTGGGTGTATTTGATAGTGCAGGCAGAGCACCACGCAGCTCTGCGGCCTGACGTTCAGACTGCGTTTTGCGTGTTATACCTTTGATTATTATTTCCATAGCCATGTACATTGGTACACACCATCTATACCATTACCAATCAATAAATACACCTCTAGTGCTTTAAAATCTCGAGCTGTCGACGGGATACATGAGTGTGTTTATGTGCACAGATAGCATACGTGTGAAATACCCAGATACGTGGGGACAGGGAGAGTAGAATACAGGTACGCTGTTCAAATTGCTCATGAGCATTTCTCTCTCAAGTATTATTCTCATCAGTTAGCTGCCAGTTACATTGCCAGGGATGATTTTAACCTGGAACTAATATTTCATGAATTTACCGGGTCAGATTTAAAACCAAATTGATGTAACTGCTACATATTAGGCAAATAACAGGTAACCTAGTAAGTACATTTGCTTTGGACTTTTTAAAAATTGAAATAATTTTCATTCATGTATTCAATAGCTAGTGATCATAAATAATTTGTAAAATGGGAAATAAACTATTGATATTAAGTGCATAATTGAATGGATTGGGCCTGTATCCAAGAAAAAAATTTTAAAATAGCTCTTGGCTACATCATTTCTTATACAGTTAGGCCTGATAAATATATCTAAATGCAGAGCATTGTTGCTTCCAGAAACATGCAAAATGTGGAATTCTTTAGTTGTACTACAGAGACGTCATTTTTTTTTTTTGTAAAAGCAAGTCTATGAAATTAAGTGATATATTTTCATAAAATGCATCAGATTTCAACATTGTTTAGCTTAATCCTAGGATGTCAGCTTAGAGGTCTTTGATTTTACTTTAATAAATCTGAGTATTGAAAAAATATTTGCACAGTTGTTCTTTCTATTCACAGAATTTTTGTCCTTATTTATATCCTCTGTTGAATCCCTAGGTTCATTTAATACTTTTATTTATTTGTGTAGCACTTTACCATGTTAACTTTGTGTGTGTTTTTTTTAAATTCTGCTAGGTGCTTTTCTGTGCCCCCCCCATCCCAGTTATCTCTCTTTCTGAGGTTGGCAGGTGACAGGCTTCCGCCTTTTGAAGGTTTTACCTAATCCTTTTAGTCTTGTGTCACATTCATATTAGACTTAGACTCTCTAATGTCTGGGAAACCTCAGCTAATGAAAAGTCATTACTATTCAGAGTTTTAGCAAACACATCTTTCCAAGCTAGTTTTTCACTCCAAAAGTGCCAGATATTTCTTTTTCTCTGATTTGAACAACATTTCTCAGTATTTTCCAAATGTATTTCATAATCAAGGATCTCAAAGAAGATTTAGATATTTTTGTGTCTTATATACATTATTCCTTTTTATGGTTTTGGAAAACAGTTTTTAAATGCTTGGAGAAAACTTGCTGCTTATGGTTTCATTTCTTCAAATGTCATGGCATTTTAATTTATGGATATATATATATATTTGGAAGGTACCTCACTAAGGCAAAGCATTGAAAAGGAACATACAGGTTTTTTTTTTTAATTTGGCTTCTCACTGGTTAATTAAAGTCCATTTCAATCTGCTGGCATAGATCTCTGTGCTTTTGACTATGGCTAGGTAACACACAACTCTAGCTATTAGAAACGCAACCTAACGCTACCTGGAATTCTTTTTTATAACACAATGAAAGAAAACCTCTCACTTTTAGCATTTAAAATCTGTTAAATTCTTGTAAGAATATTAAAACTCATGGGAGGAGTCTACTTTAGATTCTAAGAAAAGAGTTTAAAAGTGCCTTGATAATTTCAATTATAAAAAGAAATTTTTGTCACAGACTGTCTGCCTTCTAGTTTGCTTTGAATGAAACAGAATTGCATGTATACTTTTCATCATTTTGCTTGGAAGTTCACATTCTGTGTAATGTGCTTCGGCACCACTTACCTAGCCAAAGAAAACAAATTAATATTGGACGTACGGAGGGCTGTCAGGCAGCTCACAAACGTGTCAATTTAACTTTGCTCTACCATGCACCTTCTCTGCAAACAGTTGCTTAAGATGGTACTACATAGAGGAAAAGCCACCAATAAATTCTGAATTCTATCAGAGATTGATGGACAGTAGACGTGCAATGAAAACCAGCTTGCTTGCCAACTTCTCTTTAAAAACTATCTGTAGAAATACGGATAGCATAGGTAATAATAAGTTCCACAGAATTGAAGCTCATTCAGATCTTCCTACCACCGTGGAAGGAAAATGAGATGTTCAAAACCAAGTCTCTGGAGTGGTACAGCTCCGTTGCTCTTATCTGGGAAACAAATAAAAACTCAAAGAGGTGGAGAATCAAAAAGTGCACAGGCAATCCATCCACTTTTAACAGGAGGTATTTCTCTTTGTTGCACCTTGCATACATTGATCTGGAAACAAAAAACCTGTTATGCTTTCTTGTTGTATGATTTATTCAATATGCAAAAATAAATAAAGTAAATCAAGAATCTGAGCACAGAACAGAATTCCTTTCTTTTCTGCATGGACAGAAGGACATCTTGGGCAGTAATAACTCCTCCACCTTCTGTAGAAGCATTTGACTCAGTTTTTAGGGCTGTTGAGAAATTACACAAAGGGCTTGTTACATAAATACATCCCCTCTCCTTTTAATATTCACAATGTGAGCTAAACATTTTAAAATGAAACCTTTACAAGGCAGTTAGTGTGCAACAATATTTGTAGGAATTGGCTTTGGAAGAATGATAAAAGTATATTACTCAAATATCAAAAATTATACACTGAGTTGGCAAAAATAGCAGGTCATTTGCAAAACTACAGAGACTGAGATGCATATTTAAGGAAAAATTTCAAATGTATGGTTCTTCTTTTGTTGATGGCCTTTTGCCCCTCTTACTTCCAAATTCTTGGAGTGCTTTAGCTTCTCCCCATAAGGAAGATGGCCATGTTAAATTATATTCATTTTCCCCCATGGTCAACGTTGCTCTAGTGTTTTCTTTCCAGTCAGCAATCTGCTCAAGCAGATGAGGGGTTGGGGAAGACCTCCACGCCTGTAACCACCCGTTTGTGTGAGGGAAAGGGAGGAGGAGGCGGCGCTCCATGGGAAGTCTTTCCTGGCGGAAGGAAGTGACTGTATACAGTTGGCACCTGGTCTTGTGGGATGACGGAAGGGTCCCTTTCACCTGCCTCATCTGTCATGGGAAGGAACCGTCAGCTGAATTGTACTGAACCCCACACGTGGCCCATCCATCTTGCTGTCCACTTGTTCCTGGAGGGTGGGTGCTGGCGGGGCTTGGAGTCCCGACCGCCTGGAGTTGTGCGGGGGCAGCACAGCTGCCTTCTCTCTCCTCGCCTCGCTTTTCCTTCAGCAAAGGACGGCGAGGAGCAAGTGGGCAATGGCTGCACCCAGGCTCCTGCAGAGAGCATCCCCAGGGTCATGAATTTGTTGGCATCTGGTTGCTTGGGTGGATTTCTGGTTTCTCTTGTGTGCTGGGAATGCCATTACTGTCTTTCACGTTCCAAACTCGACCCATTCCTGAGGAGGGCCTCCCAACTCCCGGGGACCAGGAGCTGGGTTCAGCATTTTCCAGTCCTCAACAATAGAGGACAGATCACCTGTTTAGGTTAATGTGGGTGCGGAATGCTTTTCACGGCTTCCGATGGATTTACTCAGTTCATTACTTCTAAAGAATAAGAACAAAAAGGGGTTACATATTCAATTGTATTTTTATTTCTTGATTTCCTTCTGGTGAACAAAACTTTAAAGAGCCGTCATAGGGATTTCATGGTTGGGAAGTCCGTCGTGAGAATGCGGTCACTGTATATGACAGACAGCCTTGCTCTCTTCTTGTCCGGGGTTAATGGTGTGAGTTTGGGGACTCTGTTGCCTTACCTGGCTCGCATCCTCAAGCCTCCATCCCCACATGAGATGACACTGCCCTCAGATCTGAGACGGTCCCTGCAACCTTCCCCTCCTCAATCCCAACACATATCCTTTAAAATTCCCATTTCTACCCATCTGTTCGCCGAAGGGTCATTCTCTTTGGTTGAAAGGGAAGCGCTTGATATCCTCGTTTGCATCCTCATTTGCTGTGAATTCCAAAGAGGTGGGTTTTCAACTTTCCCTATTTGTTTTCCTTTGGCTTCTGTTTGTGGTGCATTCTAGTTGAGTGCTTTTATAGTGTTTTCTTGATTGTTGTCAGTTTGGGACACTCTCTGCTGGCATTTTTGTGAAGTTAATGTCACAGCAGTCAAACCCTTGGCGAGCTGGAATCCGGCTGCAGTGCACAGAGGATAGAACTTCTATTTGATTGTGTGTAAATACAGTTAGTTAGTTGGGGGTTTATCAGATAGCTTGGCAGAGAGAGAGAGGAGCAGTACAAACTGTTTTCGGTCAGAGTGCTGTTCATACACCTGATAAGATTGAGAGAGCTTTTCGAAATGCTGATAGGCTTTGAGAAAGAAAAGAATAATCACTTCTTCTGGCACCAGCTTATCGAGAATGAAGTAAAATGCCAACACTTTTACATTAGCGAAAGTAAATGTTTTAGACAATCTGAGCCCTTTTTTCCTTCAAGTTAAACAGGAGGGGTGCTATTCGGTGTGCAGGAATGAATAGAAGGATTTGTTACCTTGACTAATTTACAGGTGAATTTATGGATAAAGAACTTTCAGGATCAGCAGCAGCGTCTGCAATAAGCAGGTCCGTCCATGCCGTCCCTTCTCTGGAGAAATTAAGCATTCCTTATCTACTCCGGTTCTATTAAACATCATCTCTGATGTCAGAAAATGCGATTCTGTCTTTTGTCACCTGAATCTCTTGTTTTTCCGGCAGATAGCTAATCAGACCTAAGGCAAGAGACAGGTGTTCTGTGGCTACGTGAGGTGGGACATCAGGGAGTTTGTGCTGAACTACCATAGTCCTGTAGAAAATCTGCTCTTTGCAGAAAGCAATGAGATGAATTATAAATTTCGGGTGCTTTAATGAGAAGATAAATGTATTTGTCCCAGTAAGTCCATTTTAAAGTGCCTCCCCAAAAAGAGAGAGAGAAGTAAAAGAGAGACAGAGACAGAGACACAGAGAGAGACAGACAGAGAAAGAGAGAGACAGAGGGACAGAGAGAGAATGAGAATATTGGCTTTGCTCTTCAATATAAACCATTAACTTTCGCAGTCCTACCATCTTCTGTTCTTTGTAATTTGACGCCTACAAATAATTTGGCGTATTCAGATTTGATAAATGATAGTGCAAGAGCGGATTGATTGATTTTGGATTACTATTGATTACCCTCAATGAGATCACTGTGACACACTCCAATCAATAGTATTCGATTAAGCGAGGCACCAGCGGTCTATACCCTCAGCAGCAGGAGGGAATTCGGGAACAGAATGTTCACAAGCTGATAAATTGACAAAGCGTTCAGCTTTAAATAGCCCTTTGTTCAGCACTAGTTCCTTAAAATATATTTCATTGGAAACTTCGCTTTTTTGCAACTCGGGGCCTTTCTGTGGAAGAAAGGTCATCAGTTTAAGGTTTATTAAATTTTAACTAAAAACAACTGGGCTCCATTTAGGTGTAAAATAATTTAAGTACTTACTGCAGGCAAACCTTCATGCTTTTGAGCTGTCGCTCAAAGGTTTCATTCTTTTATGAAGATGTCAATTGTAAACATAAAAATGCATCACTGGGAATGGAACGGTTTAAGATTCACACTGAAATAAAAATTCCTGCCTGAGGAAAGCACTACAATCAAAATAAGGTGGTCTTAAGTTTCTTCCGCGGTGGGCGTGCTCGGGAGCCACGCTGGAGGCGCCTGCGGGAACCGCACCTTGATCAAGCACAGCTGGGAGGATTTTTTCCTTCTTATCTGAATGTGTGTGTCACATCGCCCGTACTGCATGCAAAACCCCAAATATCATTTGATCTAAATGCTAGTGCTGCTGCTCAGGCACTGCAGGCTTCTGGTCATGAGCAAACTTACAAAGTTGTTAAGGAGAAAACATCATTTATATCACATTGCATGGCATGGCAGAGTTGCTCTTCCCCAAAAGGCAGCTTCACAGTTGTCACTGCACCGAATACCTGAGGGTTGTCACCTGCAAAACCCGGCAGTAAGGGAACTTTTACTCTTAGTATCTGCGTTCTCAAGGCCCTGAGAAGCTGAAGTCCTTTTGATTTATTTTTATTTGTGTTAGGCTGTGCTAGAACCCAGACCCTCATGCATGCTAGGTAAGTGCTCTACCACCAAGCTACACCCCCAGCCCAGGTTAAGTTTTAAATTTTACTTTTCAGCACTGAGGATTCAACCCGGAACTTGTGCACTGAACTATACTCCCAGCCCTTTTTCTATTTTAAGGTAGGGGCTACGTTGTTAAATTGCCCAGGATAGGTTCAAACTTTTGATCCTCCTACCTCAGCCTCTCTGAGTGCTGAAATTACAGACATGGGACACCCCTGCTCAGCTGATTAAAATATACTTAGATAAATTTTCTCACATTGGTGTTAAGTTTTCAGAAGAGCCCAAAAAACTAGAGGTGGCTTTCTGAGGGAAAATCAATATAAAAATCAAGTTTGAAATCATGAAATTACCTGTCAAAACATCAAGCATTTTTGCATGAAAGTAAGGCTAGGGGTTTCTAATTGTATTAGGTTGAACTTTATAAAGTTGCCATTTTGGGAGGTCAAAAAAATGGTCAAATATCAGCAATTTCTTCTGATTCAACCCAATAATTGAATTTATTTCTATAGGGTTGATAGTCCATAATCAAATTGGAAGCGACAACTAGTTTTTATTTTATGAGGGGTTGTGTCAGATTACGGGAGATGCATGAATTCTACCTACAGTTACGGCTGTGTGTGGTAAGGCTGCTTTTGGCGACTGTATCTTCTCCTTTGACATCAGCAGAGAGCTGCCTCCTGCAGTGTCCAGTGTGCCCTGACGGCATGCACGTGTGTCTGGGCTCTGCCTTGTGGAAGTGAGCTGCTTCTGAGATGGGCATATATTTTCCACCTGCTGGGAAAGACCTTACAGGAACTGGACAGTGGCCTGGGTCTGTCAGGGAGCGGTACTGACCCCCTAAAGGCCACAGTGCTCAGGGTAGTTGCTAAGGAGACTGGGGAAAGATGCCAGCACCCCAGACACTTGGTCCTCACCAGCGTTGCTTGAAAGAGGCTGTGAGAGCTGGGCAGCACAGTGGCATGTTGAACCTGGCCCTGGGAACCATGTGCCCACTAGGGAGTGTGCAGAGGGGCTCCCTGCCTCGCTAGCAGAGCCTGTGATGCTTTAGCAGCTGCTGCCATCCGCAAAGGGCCTTCAGGAAGGCGCGGTATGGGGCCCAGAGCCGCCGGGGGCCCCAGATGTGTGGGCCATCTCCAAGCTGGCCAGTAGGAGCCATCTGTGCCACCTGAGGGGGCGGGCACAGCCTGGCAGGCAGGTACGAGGAAATTGGCTGCCTGTAGGTGTGAGGGAGGGGCTGCCGTGCCACCATCGGAGAGGATGTCAGCACGAAGCGCACCCTGCCTGGGGTCACATCAGGACTGGGTGAGTTCCTGTCGCTCCGGGAAAGCACGCGACAGCTTACATCTTGTTTGGGGGAGGAGGAGGGGAGGAGAGGAGGAGGAAGGCTTTCTTGCTGGAGCTCCATGGAGCGGATGTGGCGTGGTTCTGTGTCAGCCTGCGAGCTCTCCCTTCCCTCCACCTCTCCCCGTGTCTGTGGCACTGGGTCTGATTTATCGCTGGTACGAAGATCAAAAAAGAAATCATTCCTTTTGATGTTCGCTATTAGGCACACGCAGGGCCGGGGGCACGGGGACCAGCAATGGTGGGAGGATGGTGTGGTGGCCTAGAAGTCACTGTCCTGGCTGCACTGTGGTCCAGGATGACAAACTGTACATTCTCTGTTCATCTGAATGTAAAATCCTATGCAGAGGGGTCAGCTGTGGAGTATTTTCAATAATCACGTTTGGGTATAGATTCTTTTGGATAAGAATACAAACTAATAGCTTGCATTTTACACCTCATTAGATTCAGCTTTTCTTTTTTTTTTTTTTGTAGATGTATATGCATCAATTTTACTAAAAGCCATAAAATGCTCAGGAATATAAACAGGCCAGTGGAGTTCAGTCTTTTTGTCCAAAAAAAGAGAGAAAGAGAGAGAGCTGTTGGTTGCATGTTTTGTGGGTGACCAACTGGGAACATGGGAAGCTTGTTTGCAAAAAAGAAGCAAGATTTGGGGCGGGGGTGCCTCTCCTGACTGGGCGTCCTCTCCAGCCCCGTTCAGTAGCTTTTGTGCAGCCTCGCAGGGAGTGGGATTTTCAGAGCAGCACGAGCCCAGCCCATCCGCAGGCTGCTGGTCAGCAGCAGGTGCAAACAACATAAAACAGGATTAACACCAAACCGGAGCGTGTACTCCAAACACAGCCCTGCCTGGCTTCTCCACACACCGCAGGACTGGGAGGTAGAAGCCGCTCGGACCTGTACACTTCTTGTTTCCTAAACAGTGTGCCGGGAGCCTTGGGACTGCTGTATGGGGCAGACAGTGTGTGTGTGGGAATGTGTTCTCCTCTCTTCCTCTCTATTATAAATTATAGATTCAAAACTGAGGGAGAAAAATGCTTCTGGAACTTTGTCGGGGGAGGGAAGCATACAATTTGCCTGCGTAATTCCTAAACTAGGATGACAGGTCATAGCAGGGCACAGATGCACCAGTGAAAGCTAGTAGTCATTTGGTGTGCTGTGTTTCCCACATCTGAGACACGTTACACTCGTGTATGTCAATGTGCATTACTGGTTGCTTTATTCTCAGATTTATCTTGTACATCTGTAGGGCTTAATTTGTATTTTCGCCTAAATGAGTGTGCCCAAATAAATAAAATAAATAATTTTATTAGAGATTCTACATCTCCGTTTGATGGAGTTTTTAAAAATCATTATTACCTAATTATGAACAAGAAAGCTGGCAGAAAGTCCTAGTGGATGTAGCCCCCTGCTGAGTAAAGCAAATGGGGCGCTGCATTGAATTTATGGCACTGGAATTACTGTGTATTTTGTTATGAAAGAAAGAATATTCTTAAATATGTTTCTGTTTAAATTATACTAAATCTACTGTATACTATATATTAGATTAAACTTTGGATATCTTGTCTTTACTAGATTTAGACTAACTCATATTTTAAAACTTTGTAACTTGGTCACATCCAATAGAGGTCTGAAATAAGGAATAACCATTCACTCAGGTGGAGAAATTATATTTTGTATACACACAGGGACACACACACATACACACACAGGCACATGTGTTAATTCCTTCAACCCGTGTGAAAGCATTTCTTTTGCCAGAGTGTATTTCACTGACTTTTAATGCTCTAAGAGTATGTTCAAACAGACATTTACCTAAGATGAATCCATTCAAGAATATCACACATTCGCTAAAAAATAATTTTGAAATGTCCAAAATCAAAATTTTAATTGTCCGTCTTTCAGCAGTGTCTCGGTAATATACATTACCTCTATTACCTTTTATACCCAAGGCTAAAATTGTAATTACTCATTTCTTCAGCCTTTCCTGATATTTTTATTTGTAATATTTGTGTGTGTATGTGTGTGTGTGTGTGTGTGTGTGATTTTGCTACTAATTTTATTTTAGAATTCATATTGTCTGGCACTTTAACTGTGGGAGTTTTAACACATGCTGGTACACCAAGAATATCCAAGTCATTATGAACTATATAAATCCTAAAAATTATATTTTAATTTCACAGTTACTATCTTTAAAAGTTAATTTCATGCTACTTGCTTTCTACCATCTCCCTCCCCGAGAAATGCCCATTCCCCTCTGTTTGGTATTTTTAAGCACCTCTGTTATGTGCGTTAATTAGGTTGTAGGCTCATAGCTTAATGACAGTTAATGTAATCAGGTTTGGAAGATACCAGTTTACAACTGATTTTGAAGTATATGCTTCATACCCACATCTCTGGTGTTACGTTGGTCGCCTATGGTATCTTCTCATCCTGCATCAGAAAGATCACATGTATTCTACATGGTTTCTTAAGTCATTGAAGCCTCACCTTAGAGCTTTAACTTGTATTTTTCCTAATCGTGCATTCAAAAACATCTGCGTGTGTGCAGGCACTCTCTTAGGCACTGAGACCCTGCAAAAAATGATAAAAATGCAGAATGAGTACAAATGCACAGAGAACACTTTTAATTTTTAGGGAGTATCGTGGTTTGGGGTTTTGTAAGGAGAACAATATAATACAGGACACATATTTTATAAGATTACTTATAATAATCACCCAAAGAATCATATACAAGACAGTGCAGGAAAGGTGTCCATACACTAAAGATCAGGAATTCGGCCGAGGGCCTGGATCCCATAATAATGTCTTGCATGAGTCTGCTGAAGATCTAGAGCCCATAACAATGCCTCCCACAAATCCAACTGGAGGCCCAGAGCCCACGACAGTGCCTCATGCAAGCCTGTTTCATGGATCTGGGCTGGGAAGGCCCAAAGGTCAGTGGTGGAATCTAGGAGGTCTGTGCCAGCAGGATGAAGGGTCTGTGCTACCAGGCTGAGGGATCTGCACTGGAGCCAGGAAATGATGCTCAAAATAAGAACCACAGCTCCCCCGAAATGCACCACAGCCTTCCTCAGCAACAGTGAGGTCCTGAGCTCCTCTGATGATAAGGAAAGCCAAGTTCCCATCAGGAAAGCCAACACAGCAAACTTCTCCAGGAGACTGAGCAGTGCACCATCTTCCCCTCTGGAGCCAGGAAGCAACGCTCAAAGTGAGGACCAGAGCTCCCCGAAAGTGAACCAAAGCCATTCTCAGTGCCAGCAAAGTCCCGAGCTCCTCAGAGGATGAAAACAGCCGAGTTCATCAGGAAAGCCAGCACGATGAGCTCCTCCAGCAGAACAAACAGCTCCTTACAGCTTCCACCAGCTCCCCACAGCCTCACTTCTTCTCCATTTCTGCCTCTTACGCTGCTGGCAGCAGTCCCCAGGTGGGCCTCCCACACCCAGCACCACACTTGCTGTGTTCAGCTGGGTATTATAAGTTGACCACCAGTTGTCAATCCACCACAGGTAGTGTTATTTTTTAGCCAAAACATTGTTTTAGTTTCTTTTTTTACTAGTATATGGCTTGCAACATAAAATGATGGAACTCATCCTGGGGAGTCAGTATAGAGACACATAAGCAAGTCGACGTTCCCCTGCTGCCAGTGACTGGGGCCGGAAGGCAAAGCCTAAGGAGCCCGAGATGGGGCTGGGCCTTTGGAACTTGGGTGTGGTCTGGCTCTGCTTCTTCAGCTAAGAAGTGGGCAAGTCTCTCCCTCCCTGGGGAGATTTCAAGATTTGAAGACTTGATCATCAGAATTGCCCTTAATTCTTAAAATGTTTCACATTCTTCCTGTGTATGTGTGTGTGTTTTAAAGACTGCAAGTGACAGCAAAAAATGCCTTAAAAGATCTTGAAGAAAACATATTTCTGCCATTTTAGGGAAAGCGAAGGGGGGTTATTTGGACTAGAAGGGGTGTGTGTTAACTCTGAGGGACAGGTTTGAATGAGTAAACTTCTTTTAATCAAAGTAAATGACTACTGACAGCAGTTGTTTTTTTGAGGTATTTTGTTTTGTTTTGTTTTTGATTTTTTTTTTTTTTCTTTTTGGTACCGGCAATCGAACTCAGGACCTTGTGCTTGCCAGGCAGGCATTTATGCCACTGAGCTACATCCCCGGCCTTTCTTTTGCTTTTGAGACTGGATTTCACTACGTAGTTCAGGCTGGCCTTGAACTCATTATATAGCCTCAGCTGGCCTTGAACTAGTGGCAATCCTCCTGCCTTAGCTTCCTGAGGGCTAGGACTACAGGTGTGTGCCACCACCCGTGGCTGAGGGTAGTTTTTATAAGGAAACCTTACCCACAGCTATTGCCTTTGTCCAGCCTTCCTGCAAACTTCCCATTACAGTTCCCCAAAACCTGGGCTTTCAATTGACCTGAGGACTTGAAGAATGAGTTCAAAGCAGTTCTCTCTCTTCGCATCCTCTTTGCTGCGGATGCATTTTATTTAGGGGTTTTATGTATTTGTTTTTTGAAGATGCAGATTGCTCTGCTTCAGATCATTAAAGTTACTGTCTTTCACACTTGTAGATGTTTATAGTTAGACGATTAGTGAAGTTAGACAGTAAGATTTATATTGGCATCAGTTAAGTTTATAGAGGATTAAAATCACAGGATCACGGTCCCGTTGGCAATCGGGATGTGCCAGAAATATCTCGGGAGAGCCTTTGTCGAGCGTTTATGCTCAGTGAGTTTGTGCTGCGTGTTGCTGAGCGCCTTTCTCGTGGCACCTCGGCCTCACAGTGCTGCAAGTGACAGCAGCTGACATGCAGTGTCATTTTGTGTGCGTTCTGCAGGATGACAAACTTTGGAAGGGAAATGCCGCACTTTTGGAAATGGCACTAGAAAAATGAGACAGAGACTATCTCAACTTGGACTCGGCCAATATTTTCTGTAGCACCAAAAGGCTATAAAAATATGCATTTCTGCCTCCTCCATCCGAATAGCAGAGGGCGGTTTGCCTTTCTGTAAGCGCTTCCACAACTGTGGGGAGAGACGTTCTCTCTTCACTTGTGCAGTTCTCACAATATCTGTGAACACACTAATTGTACCCACTCTGTGGCCTTGACTTTGCCCGAAGGACTCCCTGGAAACGCAGCCGCTCCTCTGAGCCAAGGTGGAATGTTTACAATAGATGCGTCCTTCTTTATGCGCACAATGCCGGAGTGCTTCCCAAAACCTTCCCAGTGTCTCATGAAAGGAAAACCTCCTGGCAGGACAACCACCTAAAACCTCAGGCTGGGGCTGGGCTGGGGGCAGGGCGATTGGTCACTGGTGAGCCCCCTTATTCGCTTGTGGAGGGCTTGGCAGAGCCCGCTTCCCTTCACCCCCACATGCACAGCGCGCAGTGTTAGGGTGATGCTAATGTACCTGGAAGGGAAGGCAGCCTATGCCAGGCAGGAGCATGAGACGGGGCGCCTTGCCATCTGCCCCACCTGCTGCATTCCGAGTCCATCTGGTGACTGCAATAGCTCATTGTAGGCCTCTCCTGAGCAACACGCGGGCTGGAGCAGCAGTGTGAATTATTTAGGTAGTTGGTATAAATAAATAGAGGGAGAGGAGAGAGGAGATAGGAGGAAGGAACGAAAAGAGCCGGGCCCTCCCTGGGCCTGGGTGCTGGCATCTGAGGCAGGATGGCACCCTTCCCCCCGAGGGTTGGAGGCGTAGATCACCGCCCAGGTTAATCACCAGTGGGTTTTTGTGGGGAGGTAGCCAGCCTGCATTCAAACACAGCCAGCTTCCGGTAGGGCATCTTCTGGACTTTCAACATCAGTGAAACTGATACACTGTAGGATTTTTATAGGGATTGATTTGGCAGAAGTAAAGCAACTGTGTGTCCTTCTGGAAACAGGCGATCGGGGCTGGGGGAGGTGTAACGTGCTTGACTTTTTAGTGAATTATAAGGTAGATGAATTTGGGGCTTCTTCTATGAGATGTAAAAGAATCAGAAAACATTCTAAGTTAATTGCATTGGTGTGGCCAGTTAAGATATTTCAGTCAGCTGCTGAGCGCCAGCACTGGTACTGATTCAACATGTGTGTAACACATGCTAAGGAGTGAAGGGGAGCCGTCAAAGCGTAGGAATCTGCGTATACCTTTGTGGCTTTGCATCTGGATAAATCACGTAGACGGGCACCAGTGTCCCCGAAATTAGGCGATGAATGCAGGGAAAAAAAATGCTTCAAGAAACTAAGCTGGAGTCCAGTAAGTCATTTCTATTAAAATGGATTCTTTATTGAAATCAGGAAAATTTAAACACAATGGTTTTTAAAGACTTTGTACCACATCCTTTTGGATTGAACAAGGTGATTTTATGAGGCTGTAATGGCCCTAAGTCTAGCACGAGCTGGTTTGTATAAAGATGATCCTACATAGTAAATGAAAGTTTGAAACTCTGGTTGGAGTGGGTAAGAAGCAGACATTAAACAAACTATTCCTATTTTCTTTCCTCAGAAGGGCAGGATAGTTTTATTTTCAGGCGACAGTGGAGGCTTCAGAATTACATTAATTTGTAATATTTATTCACTCCTCTCATTTACATTCTACATTAATACATGAGTACAGTAAGGCAACATATTATACCTAGCATGCTTACTTTTTAATCTATGATGAAGCCATGAAAAAGAGTGATATTTCCCCATTGCCTATGTTTGGAATGCCACGTGATATTCTGCATTCTAAGGTGAACTATGTTCCTAGAGTGAATTCACTCCATTCTCAGTTCAGATATGAAATAAATTTGGTTGATTTCCTATTTTGAGCCAGTGATGTTTGAGCGTTCATTAAAATAAGCAACCTTTATTTGTATCTGGAGTTAAATATGCATGAAAACAATCATACCGCTAATTCTAAAGGTAACCAGTAATCCTCTTCCTACTATTTCTGAATAAAATCCTTTTTCCTTCCGTCAAATTCACTGAAGTATTTTTTCAAATGTTTGAGATGACTTCTTTTTATTGTATTCAAAACCATTCTGCAGCATCCAGTGATAAATTTCCTTAAGCCAAGCACTGGGTACAGTGTAAGGACGTTCCTAAGCTCAGGTGATTTAGGTGCTGCTGGGTTCATTTCTCTCCTCCGTGGCCTGGTGCCCAGGTTCAACACCACTGCCGTGCGTTCACAGACCTGAAAATGAGCCGTGGGAAACACTGAAGCCCTTGGGGTACCCAGAATTAACCCCGAGGACCTCGCCCATTCTTCCTTCAGGACCTGCTCCTGGAAAGCCGTTCATCCTCCCGGATTCACCAGGGTGCTGTGCTCTATTCTAACCATGTGAGGGGTTGACAGAGTTGGCATCTTTCAAAGTGACCTGTCCACATTGGTGCTCAGGACACTTCTGGGTGGTCAGTAGACACTGCCAGGCTCCTTTCGCACAAGGGCTTCGTGTTTTAGACACACGGCCAGCGGTGCCCCCGGGCACACCCAGCCTGTCTACTTATGCCTTGAGTTGTTCTATATTCACCCCAACTTCCTCTGCCCAATTTTAAATTTGCACTTTTAAGATTTGCAGTGCCCCTTTCTGTGTTCTGATGTTGGGGCGCCAGAGTTGCTCTGATCTCACCTGCACAAGGCCATTGTCATTCACACGCGTGCAACTCCACCCGGCCACATGGCTGTGCCCGCTCTGCCTGGGGTGCGTGACGGCCCATGGTGTCCCCAACTCAGAGCGACCCGTGTCGCCCGCCCCAGGGAATGGGGAGTCCCTTTCCCCCAGCGACAGCGGAGACAGCGTGGCGGTGCTGGGCGCGTGACCTGTCCAGAACCCATCTGCTTCCCATTTCACGGTGTCTTTACTGCGCCCCCCAGATTGGAGAATCTGTAACCTCATCCGTCACTTTTATCTGATCAACATTTTCAGCGAAGGTGTTCTTTAAAGACACAAACATCGCCCTTAAGAAAAAATTAAAAGAGCTCTTTGCCCACATATTGTTAGGAGCTTTAAAAGAGAAATTGTACAATTTGTCTAGGAGAATCCCAGGAGGAAATTAATCAGCATTGCTCCTTGCTTTTAAGAATGCTGACTTTATAATTATCTACCAAATTGCTAAGTCTGAGGATTTCATTAGAACTAAAAAATAAATAAAAGGAATGTTAATAAGAAGCCTTTGTGGAACACATTACACATCTCCAAAGTAAGTCTCCTTTTAGGGGCTCATCTTGAAATTCACCATCGACAGTTTAGTCAGATGAGCTGTATTTATGGTGAGCTCGCTGCTTTAAATCCTGCTCTCCAATAGCAGTTATGGTGTTATTAATTATAGGGGATAAGTAGCAAATAGTAGCATCCATGCTGCTTCTTAATAGCCTCCATAAAGAGCCCCATTATCCCATTGGTGGGGAGAAAGGGGATGCGATGATAAATCACAGGTATTTTTATGGCTGCCTGAGTGTGGAGGTTAGGTGACCATGGGGGCTTTTCCCCAAAGCCAGGCTAATAAATAGAGTGGCATCTCCTTACATGTGAAGACTGTCTCCTGCTCATCTTTCATTTGCAGATGTCCCAAGTGGTCCAGGGACGATACCCGATTCTGTATTTTCCTAAACCTTACAGATAAAACCTGGTTCTGTTTGGTCAAAGGGACCCCATGGTGTTGAGGAGTGGGGTCCGCTGATCATTGCACACAGAAGGAGCGGCAGAGCTGGGAAAGAAATCTATCAGGGCCTCTCCAGGTATTCCGGTCAGGGTCTCACAGGTGTCCCACTCCACATCGGGGTCCTGGTTTGAGTGTCATGCTGTGTACAAGAGTTAAAAATAAGGCGCCTTATCTTAGGAAGCAAGCTAGTGTGGTACTGGGTGTGGGTGTGAAAGCCAGAGAAATTTATGCTGCTGCTTAAAGTATGTTAAGCAAAAAGTGCTTGGTGAGAACAGGAACTCAATAAATATTTCACGCCCCCCCCCACTTGGCTTTAATAACGGGGTTGTTAGTAGCACTAGGGGGAAAGTACAGAACTGCGACTTCACTTCTCAAAGCCAAATTAGCTTTCTACCTCCGCCGACAAATTCTGAAGCTGAAATGAGTCATAATAAGGGTTAGTCAGGGAAGCTTGGATTGCACCTATTTCTCCCGAGCGTGCGGCTCCTTATCACGCTCCAACTGCTCATAATTGCTGGATTCCCTTTCTGGAATTAGCACTGAGGAAAGCAGAGTCAAGATAGAAATGTAGCCTCTTGCTGGTTTCTTCCCTGCCTGGAAGGCTAGGGTAAGAATAGAAGCAGCAGAATGTAGTCTTTAATTATTATCATTGAAGAAGACATAGAAGTAGATGTGGGCTGGGTCTACTAAGGGGACTGAAGGGAAAGTCTAGCAGATAACTTAAGTGAAAGGTATTTGTAGAGATTCTCTCTCTCTGTCTCTCTTTCTCTGTCTCTCTCTCTCTCTGTCAGTACTGGGATTTGAACCCACATCCTCAGCACTATTTTAAGAGAGGGTCTTGCTAAGTTGCCCAGGCTGGGCTAGACCTTGTGATCCTCCTGTCTCAGCCTCCCAGAGTGCTGGGATTATGGATGTGTGCCACCACGCTCAACTTTCCTGTTTTTTGCAAAGCCTAGGCACATACCTGTCTTATACTAACCCTGTAAGCAGCACTGTCTGGCTAGGATGCTGAGACCTCTTTCAAGCCTTGCTGTCCACACTCCAAGGACCTGGCTCACATTTTTGGGTGTGAGCAGGGGCATGCAAGTGCATGTCCAGAAGTGAGGCACCCCCCTCTCATAGTCTGAGGAGAGCAGGAAGGTTTGCATGGACTTGCTGAACCCAGTGTCCCTCCCATGTGATATTTAATTCAGCCCATAAAAATGCTGGGCAAGTGATTCGTTTGTCAGGGGAACAGCTCATTCCTGGAAACTTGCTGTGTGTGGAATAAGATATACTGCAGATGGGGAAAGGAAGACTTTCAAAAGCTGAAGTAGCCCAAGAGCCCTCCTGAGTTATCCCTTTAAAACCCCAACTTCCCAGGTTGTGGGGTGGGGCAGCAGATGCCCGCCACCGCCTCCCAACCTGCACCAACTGTGACCAATATATCCATCCAGTGTCAGCCCAAGCGACGGGCTGAATGGATTTATATAAATTAAAAAATGCAGCTCATACACCTTTTCTGAGAGGCTGTAAATGAGAAATAGGTGTTCTTTTAAGCCTCGAAGGAGGAGATCTAAAGGAAAGCCTTCTAGTTCATAAAAGCAGCCCCACACCCCTGCTCTTGCCAGGGTTGTACAGTAAGTGTTAGTTAACAGATAAATATTTATGCCATCCCACCTGACATTACCAGTGAGAGCTAATTTGTGAACTAACTTGCACGGTAGTGGAGATTTTGCAGTGTTTGTTGCAGTTTAAACTTGTGCTTTCTAGGTGGGAAGGGCAGAAATCATCTTTTCCCCCAGTGTAACAAGTGCAAATGGCATTAGTTAGGGAACAATGACTTTTATTCACGCTCCTTCCCCAGCCCTGTGTCCATTTGTCCATTGGAATGAGCCACTTATCATTCTTCTGGATTTTTCTCTTTCAACATCAAGAGTTGTGAAAGGAAAATTTCATTTTCCCCTGGCCCTCCGTGACAGGCAGACAGAAGATTGTGGTCATTTGGATTAAAAACCTATCCATCACCCCCCGCCGCCAGGTTATTATGATGTCTCCTTTGAATATATGAATTTCACACACTGCATGTTGGGACTCTAAGAATGCCAACTTTTTCGATAAATAATTATCCCGTCGGTGATGTACAGCATGCCGTTGCCATATTTTCTCTCCTTCCTACCACTCTTGCCCTTCCCGCCCACCCTATAAATCCTCTGCTTTCCTGTTCAATAAAAATACTAGAGTAACAACCCCCCAGGCTCAGCACAGCTAACTCATCACCCACCACCGTTTAGCTATCATTCTTTGTTTTCTTGCCACAGATATTTTAGTAGCTTGTCTGGTTTAAACTTGATACAGCGGGGCGGATAATAAGCAGGTGACCTTATTTATGTGAGACGGAGGGATGAATGAAGTTCCCAGCATCAGCGTCACTGCCTGTGTCCTACTCCGTAGGAGAGAGGGAGAGCCATGCACAGGTGGGAGGAGGCCAGGGCAGGTGTGGCCAGGTCTCAAGAGATTTGTGTTTCTCTAAACTTCAGTCCCCGGCGTCTCAGAACCTTCATTCCTTGGGCATGGGAGTTTCAGAAGTGACGAACTAGACTGGGTGCCCACGTCTTTCTCCAGCCCCTGTGACAATGGCTTCTCCCTACCAAGCTCTGACGCCTAGCTGAGGCCCTGGACACCTGATGCATTGGCTGCTGAGTTCCACTGGCGGGGTGTGGATGGGTTGTTCCAACTTTGCCTTCTGTCTCCCTTCCTTACCTTGGGCTCAGATGAAGAAATCTCCCTGCCTGCTCTGTTCCCTTCTGGAGAAGGGACAGGTTATCTAGAGGGGAGGACCCTGCAGTGTGTCTGAGCAGCCGCGCTGCTGAGACTTCTTGTCCTGGTGATGGCACCCCCCAGAGGACTCTGTCGCTTTTCACAAGGAGCCCCTGGCTCCGTTCACAGGTCCACTTGTTCCAGAGCTGGGGACAGACGCTCGCACACACGATCGTGTCCTGTTTTCCACGCGGTGAGTGCCAGTCATGCTCCTGTGCAGTGAGGCTGATTTAGAAGCTGGCTCTGACTCCGTTTTTGCCCAGATTTGTGTTAAATTAATTGTTATCCACATGGAATCTGATGAAGGGCTCTAACCTCATTAGTTTCTTGCATAAGTTCCGCACAACCTTAATTCTTAGCATGGCTGTTTTGACCTAACCTGAAACCCACAACATTTCCTCCTGAAAAGAAGACCTCATTACTCTTCACAGTCGGCACTCTGCCTTGCTCCTGGAAGATACCGGAGATGTGTGAATTGGCTGAATTAAAACTGTGCAATAACAATTAGCATAACGTCTTCATCGCAGGTACTGAGGAGTTGAGGAAATCATTTTGTGCCATTCTGTGAGCTAATGTGGGTAAAAGGGAAAAATCAGCTACACTCAGGCCAAAGTGTTTAGACACACACACATCACAACAGACCTCAAAAGTTGAACAATGATTTGTAATTACCCTGAGTAAGCATGCATTTCTATTTCACAACTAGAGACACATTTACTTTCACATTTGATTCTCTCGCAGATTAAAAATGATTTATATTTATAGTAACTGCCTTGCACATTTTTTAAGATTTTAAAAATATTTTGTAACTGTGTTCATTTCTCAGTCTCAAATTCTTGTGTACCAGACAGGAGAGGCATTAGTATTCCTCTTTTGTTCTGTATGTGTTTGATTTGTTTTGTGGGGACAGGGATTTGCTATGGAGTTCAAGCTGGCTGGCCTCAAAATCACGGAGATCCTCCTGCCTCAGCCTCCTGAGCACTGGGGTTATGGTATCTCTATTTTAATAGCCAGGTAACTAAGGTACAATGATATATAGTACATAGCGATACTGTCAGTTAATGACAACACCAAAGTGGCCAGGAAGTTCTGCTAATATGAAGCTGCTGCTAAATAAGTCTGTTTCTCCTGATTTGAAAAAGCTAATCTTGTACCAAGTGAACAGTAATCTTGCTCAAGAATCGTCAAGGTCTGGAGCCACTTTCTCTTTGCGGTATAAGTAATCCTAATCTCCAGATTATGTTGTAATTTAGACTTTTCAACAGTATCAGTCTTCGTCCTGGGGCATGTAAAATAACTAAGATTCTTTTCTTGTCTGTATGTTTTTGTATTATTTTAATTCACATTTTTGTTGGTGTGAATTCAAATAGTCAAGACAAGAACATCGGAGCACATACTGAACGTGTAATTGTCTCAGAAAGCTGAGCCACTGGAAAATGAGTTCCTTGGGTGAGGACAGGGTTGGTAGCTGTGCATGACTTCAAGTGACGTGTGATCGCATTTTGTCATTCAGTGCTTGTAATGCAGCATTTTGTATTCCAAAGTAAAGGATCTAAATAGAAAATTCAAGTTCAAGTTCTGGTTGTGCTACAGCCTTGTCTGTCTCTTCCTCTGTAAAATGCAAATAAAACTTTTCCACAGGGTTGTTTGATAGCTGGAGTAGGATTATAAGTTTTTCTTCTACCATAACAGAAGAAAAGGGAAAAAAATACTTTCCAAATATCTTCTAGAGACATAAAAAATTATACCAATATTTCTTCTTTTTGTTTATTTTTGTTTTTTGAGACAGGGTCTTACTATATAAGTTCAGGTTGGCCTTGAATTCACCATATAGCCCAGGATGGCCTCAAACAAACTCTCAATAATCCTCCTGCCTCAGGCTCCCAAGTGCCGGGGTTACAGGCATGTGCTACCATGCTGGCTCAGTATTTCTTAAGACAGTTCACCACCTGTCCTGGAAGGGTCAGCAGACAGCAACGTCTATCCCACTATGCCAGCATCTCCATGATCTTGACCTTCTGCTCTACAACCTTGACTCCAGGCATCTAGAGTCAGAGATAGGTATTAAAATTGACATCCTAGACCTAAGGAAACCAGACACACACTCTATGCAGTAGGGTTATTACAACGCTTCTGAAAATCATTCATGTCTGCAGTTGAATGTAGCATCTTTTGGTTCATTTCACTAATTCTGTAACAAGTGTCTGCTGGTAATCGATCTACTTAGTAGCTAACAGAGACTTCACATCATATGAAGCACGAGTGACACAAATCAGGCAGGCTGCATCTCCTGCCTTCAAGGAAACTGTTAATTAAAAAGTTTTTTGAGGCTGGGTGTGGTGGCACATGCCTGTAATTCCAGCACTCAGGAGCTGAGGCAGGAGGATTATTGTGAGTTTGAGACCAGCCTGGGCTACAAAGTGAGCACAAGCCCAGCCTGAAACACACAGCAAAACCCTGTCTCAAAAAGACAAAGAAGAAATTTTTTTTGAGATAATGGTAGTAGCCTCAGATGCATTTGTATGAAACAGAACACAGAGATGGGACCTCCTTCACTCAGGGTCCTTGGTGCCAGTGTCTTGCATCACTGCCAGGAATTATTGGCACCAGGCTGCTTGTAGACTACATCTGCGGACCTTTCAGGTCTGCTGGTGAGTGTCTGTGTGTGTTTAACACATTAATATTAGGCCTTAATTATTGCAGGCTGATCAATCTCCCAGTCCAGCAGACAATGAAGGCTTAAATACAAGAGACAAGTGGTACAATTTTAGGGCTCCAGGAGGATCAAAACCCTCTAGCAGAATTCAAAATTCTCTGGGTCTAAGACAAAGATCTTCTCTAGGTAGCCCGTATGTATTTAGTTATCAAAGGAGGGGACTACTGAGGAAAGGTGGAAACCTGATCAGGAATCTGCTCAAGGTCTTCTCCAAGTAAGACGTTATATTAGTTTAGGAGAACTGTGTTATCTCCAGGAAGGTCTCCATCCAGAAGTGAGATGCCTACAGCCAGTCTTATGTAGTTAACTGAGGTTGGAGCCAGATGTCTTTGTTGTGACCTTGTCTTGTTCTTTGAGGCCTTCTAGCTTCATCCACAAATTACAGCCTCAGTGGGGACCAATGACTCACAGAGGTTCACTTCCTGTGAATCCACCGCCCATCTCCAGACAAGGGGCCTAGGCCTTGGACAACGCACAAGTAAACATGGAAAGCCCATTGGTGAATTTAAATCCTGCTCAGAGCTGCTTTGTAGTGGTCGCCATCAATTTCTCCATTTTGCTTTTGTAATTGCAGCAGTTGAAACATGGTTAACATTATCAGGCTCCCTGCAGCAGACTAAGTGCAGAAATAAAAGATGCAAGCATGTTAATATAATCAGTCCATTGTAGACTCCAAGATGGGTCTGGTGGCAGCGGACTTAATGGGTTTGAAGGTTTCTCTCTATGGCCACGTGTTCCAGGATGGCATCCACAGTGATGTTTTATAATCCTTTTTTTTTTTTTTTTTGGTACCAGGAATCAAACTCAGGACCTTGTGCTTACCAGGCAGACACTTGTCCCACTGAGCTATATCCCCAGCCCCCAGTGATGTTTTATGACCTGTTAACATACAAACATACTCTTGTTCCCATGTTATTAACTGTACTGCACCATCCAATTTTATTTATCTATCTATTTATTTATTTGGATGTCCTTTATTGCCAGTTATCCCTGTTTAATTGCCTGTAATACTTATAGCTAACTTAGCTGTCACTAATATTTTCCCCCTGCAAAGCTAGCCCTAACTGTGGTTAGGGAAGACAGCGTAGTTTTCATCTTAACTGCTTCAAGCTGGGAAGGGTCCATGTAAAGGGAGATTGCAGTCAGGGCCCCCTCCACAAAGCTAAATCTAGTGGCCTCAGATATAAGTCCTGTTATAGTTTACCAGTTATGAACTCTCTTTATGAGTTTAATCTGGTGGATCCCAGTAGAAGGAATCTAGCATATTTCCTGTTGGTTTTATCTGTATAGTTACTTGGAGCTTACCACTCTCTAGGCAAAAATAAACCAGTTTTTGGAGAAATTAGTATTACTGTGGCATTGTTTTATACATCTTGTGGTTATACTTTTCTGCTGGATGTTCAAGACCAAGTTAGAGTGAAACCTATATTAATTAAAATTAACTTCGTGCTATATATCAAGGTCAGTTAAATCTCCTCAGGATTTACCCTGGAACTATGCATAGTGCCTGTCAGTTCTTCTGTCAGTGTCAGCCCTCTGGATGAGTCATGGCCATTGCTTGACCAAGTTGCTTTCTGTGAGTGGTTAGGAGACTTTTCTCTCCTGGTGACTCTCCTTAGGCACACTGTACACTATGGAATCATTTTCCTCTGTGGTCCCACAATCTCCTTGATCAGAAGATCAGGGACTCAACCAAGTTATAGAGTGTTGCAGCAGAGGTTCTTTTATGTCCTGGGTCGTCACTGGCCTCAGAGGACGAGGGCAAAAACATTGGCTATTCTCTTAGCCCATCTGTCTTTCAAAGTTTTGGTCTCCAAACCTCAGCTGTGAAACATCCAGAAGAGAAGGTTAATGACATTACATTGTGGTGGGAGCAGTGAACTTAATTATTAAAACTTTATCTGAGTATTAAGCCCCTTGAAAGCATAGCCAGAGAACTGTTTTTTCTTACCAACCATGGATGTTCTAGTAGTTGAATCCTTGTAGAATGTTAACAGACAACAGTTATATAGATTTACAGAGAAAATTTGAAATCAGAAGCCAGAGGTAGTAGTGCCACATAGCAGATATGATGACATTTTTGTAGCACATTTAAATCTCCTTCTTGGAATAGAATACCCTTTTTAGTCAATCATCCCTACCTTGTACATAGGAAGCTTTTACCTGATTTGTTGACCTTTAATAGGATGTCACTGAAGAAATTTGTAGCATTGTCTGGGCTGTTCAGTATCTAAGCATCTCTAAATGTAGTGGCATGCACATAGCATACACATCACATAAGTTTCTGTTAAAAAATTATCATTTGACTGATGACCTCATGTTAGCTTGACATGGACCTCTTACAAAATATCTGAAGCACAAGAGAAAGGCAGATGGCAAAATCTGAAAGAGAATGTTTATCACTATAAACAATCCCAGTTTTACCTTTTAGAAGACAATACATTTAGAAGGCATGAATACATCTAATACACCAGAGATAAGCAATAACAAATTGTTATTTTGTTTCTTAATTTAATTTTGTACCAAGAGCATTTTTAATCAGAAAACCTTATTGTCTTATTGTTTGAAAACTTAACCTTTTGATGATGACCAATGTAAACATATCACAATAATATATTTTGGTACTGGGAATCAAACTCAGGACCTTGTGCTTGGCAGGCAGGCGTTCATGCCACTGAGCTATATCCCTTTCACAATAATATATTTGAACAATATTTATTGGGGTGTCTCCCATAAGTGTATGGAGATTACTGGGGCTCCCTATTAATGGATAAGGAGCAGAGAAATGTTTCCAGGTAGCCACTTCCTTATTCATCAATTAGAGTCCTGTCCAATAGTTTCCCCTCACCCAAAGGGATTTTTGTTTAATTAGGTTAACAAATTTTTGATGACCTATGAAAACCAATGACAACATTTAGCATATTAATCGTGAATAATGAGAGACTGTCAAATCATAATACATGAACAACAATGTGCATTACATTTATAAAACAAATTTTAACATCATTTTGACCAGTTGGCAACTTTGGTGGTGACATATCTTTAATTCAGGTGACATTTATCTATAAGCCAATTTAAATTACAGATAAATGTTTCAAAAATCCAAAACGAAGAAAAATTTGTTGAGCAACAATAAAACAGCTATTTACAGATTGGACGGAGAGACAAACAAACACACACACACAAGACAATTTGCTTAAAAAATCAGAGTGCACTGAAATATATTTTTGGCCAAATTGAATTATAGTAATTCATTTGCTTTACAATTTTTAAGTTTCTAATTATAAAAAGACTAGTCAGAACTTTTTTTGTAGATCAATTAGCAGAGCTGTCTTATAGGAAGAATTTGGAAAGAATAAAAACCTTTTGTCTATAATTAATATATTTTTAGTATTTTATTTTGTCTTAAGAGTACCGGCAATTTTGGTGTGCCTTTCTTTTATGTAGCTCATCTCTTTCTGTAAGACTTACTATAATTCAAGTTAATATGATCACTTATGTAGACTTCCTTTTTTGAACAGCACTTGTAGAATCCTTCTGTGAGACATAACACAGCAAAGATTTATCTAAAGAAATTATAGAGATTTAGCCCAGTCAGAAAATAATAGTTTCAGATAGAGGTGTATCCTGGTTTTAATAGCTATAGATTTTATTGACTGCATTCTCTTAGGCACTGGAAAACTTCTACAAGATTGAAATCTGATTGAGGCTTTTGTGTAGTATGGGCTAACACTGAATTTTACAGAATTTGATTTTTATATCTTAGATAAGGTTTTTAAGGTTTTTTTTTAGCCCTCACAGTGTACTTATGCCTTTACTTGGTTCCCTGCCTGGCTGTACCCCATTTGCTAGGTCTGTATACATGTGACACACTAGTACCTGTTCTACAGATCTGATTATAACCTTCATTTTCCCTGTTTGAGTGTCAGTTAATGTGT
>NW_004955406.1:1605098-1690204 GCF_000276665.1 Chinchilla lanigera
GGTGGATGGATGGATGAGTGGATGAATGGACAAGTGGATGGATAGATGAGTGGATGGATGGATGGGTGGGTGAACGGATGGATGGATGGATGGATGGATGGATGGGTGGGGGAGTGGGTAGATGGGTGGATGGATGGATGGATGGATGGGATGAGTGAACAGATGGATGAGTGGATGGATGGGTTGGTGGATGGATGAGTGGATGGATGGATGGATGGATGGGATGAGTGAACAGATGGATGTGTGGATGGATGGGTGGATGGATGGATGAGTGGATGGATGGATGGGTGGGTGAATGGATGGGTGGATGGGTGGGTGGGTGAGTGGGTGGATGGGTGGACAGTTGGAGACGGAGCCCACACTATATTGAAAGAAGAACGGATTTGGTTCAGTTTTCTCCTCCTCACCTTCACTGGCTCCACATTGCCTGCACGATGACAGCTGCTCAACTCTGTGCCAGTCAGACTTCCCACCCTGTGGCCCCAGTTTCATCTCACTCCTCACTGGTCCAAGCCCCAGCGGGGCTCCTCAGGGGTATCCCCTCACTCGTCCTCTGAGCCTGCCACGTGCCCCCAAATTCTGAGTCTCCTTTGCTGCTTCACCTAGCAGGCTGCTTTGTTTTGTTTTATTTAAAACCCAATCTCTTAGCAGGCTTCCTGGCCTGAGGAGGTATAAAATCGCTTTTCTGTGCCTGACCTCTTATCTCACAGAGTCTTGACATTCTTGTGCTATCTCGCAGGTTGGATGAACGATACTTTGTTTTAGGGTATTTGTGTGGGTGAATCCAAGGTGGGCGCACTCCAAGGGTGGAACTTAAGAATACCGCTCGGCCTGTCCTCCTCTGCAGAGAGAGGGATGGAGACACGGGAACATGCGCTAGTGAAGGAGGTTAAGTGTGATGGCAGCAATAGGCTTGTGGTGTTATGGAGCACCGAGGAGGCTCAGAAGGACCTGCTGGAGAAACTGTTCTCGGCTGGGCTTTTACAGGTGAATAGGAGCTTGCCTGCATTTCAGAGAGGGGGAGGTACACACTGCCAAGCGTCCTTGTGAGCGTGCTGGGCAGGGAGAAGCAGTGACCGTTTGGGGAGACCCCTGTCGCTCTGGCAGGGCAAGCAGAGCCTGCGAAGCAGCCCTGGGCGGGTGGTTGCTGTCTTTGGGATGCACACAACTTCTCCTCTTTCCAGGAAAACCTCAGCACTGCATGTTCCTGCTGCTGCTCGGCGCTAAGAGGGTGCTGTGCCCCGCAGGCCTGTGGCAGGGAGGGAGGGAGAGGTGTGCTGGGTTCCCCAGGTGCTGCGGCTGAGACTCAGCAGCAGACCCGTGAGGAAAAACCGTTCCCGTTTGTTTAAGTTACTATGCACAATTCTCCATCAAGGTGGCTGCTTAGAAATCGTACATGCCTTGAAATGTATTATTTTACCTACTCCCTTGTCTCTATGATACTTTTTGCTTTGACACTTCTTACCTCGTGTGTGTACATACTTAGGGCTGAGTCATCTTTTTAACAGTCAAATGACTCTTTTTCTTTCTCTGTTTCCCCAAATCCCACATTTTGGTGGAGGGAAGTGCTCAGGGCCGCACCCACAGCCTCATGCTCCACCACCAAGCTCTATCCTCCGCCCACCTTAAATTTTGTTTTTCAGACAGAGTCTCACAAAATTTTCCAAGCTGCCTGCAAACTTCTGACTTTTCTGCCTCAGCCTCCCAAGTAGCTGGGATGACAGGAATGTGCCACAAATCCCGATATATACATTTTTCTTTATTCTAATTCCAGTAGCGGCTACTTCCTTATTGCAAAAACAAAACCAAGGAAGCATATATGTATGTATGTGTTTACTTAGTTTCTTTTTTGAGACAAGGTCTAAATATATAATTCACACTGACCTTGAACTTGCAATGATGCTCCTGCCTCAGCCTCCCAAGTAGTGGAATTCAGAGGTGCTCCCCCACATCCAGGTAAGGAAACAATATTAAAAGTTACCTGTGCTATCTCACAGGTTGGGTGAATGTTACTTTGCTTTAGGATATTTTTTGGCCCTAACATTTGGCATCTGTTTGTGTGAGTGAATCCACCTAGACTTGGTCCCATGGACCATAGTGATACGCACACAGTGCACATTTGGGGACCATGTTGGGGGAAGGGTGGGGGGCAGTGTCAGGGCAGCTGTCATTATTTTGAAGTTTGCACAGGAAAGGTTGGAATTCTTTCATGTTGACTAGCACAAGCATTCACACAGTTCTGAGAGGAGAGTACTGAGAAACCTGATCCTTTAACCCGAGGAATACACTTTACCAGGGACCTGCACTGGGAAAAAGCCTGAACTGAGAGACAGAAACTCCGGGACTCATGCTGGGTTCTGCACCATTCTGGGCATCCTGGATGAGTCACTTCTCTCCCCTCTGGCCTGGGAACTTGGTGTTGATGGAGGATTGCTTAGATCTGGTTACCTAAGACTTGGAAACTTGCCTGGGTGTGGTGGCACACACCTGGAATCCCAGCACCCAGAAGCCTGAGGCAGGAGGATCTCTGTGAGTTTGTCACCAGCCTGCGTTACACAGTGAGTTCAGTCAGCCTGGAATAGCGAGGCTCTGCCTCAGAAAACAAAAAATAAGATCTGGAAGCTACTGGTACTGCCAAGTCTCTATGTTTAACCTATTTTTCAAAATTTTTGTTTAGATCGACTTTACTGAGATAAAAAGTCTATGTGCCGCGAATCATCTCTTTTCAGTGCACAGCAAGATGCGCTGTGGGCAGAGCAGCATAGACACACATAACCAACTGCTTCCATGGGCTTCACTCTAGGAAATCCGCGTGTCACACTGCGGAGAGGCCTGGTGATTCTGGCCAAGAGAGATTAGCTTTGATTGCTGGAGAACTTCAAAGGCATGGCTTTTTATGACATGTATCCTTCTTTTTTACTGATGTTTTGAGACATTGCTGCCAAGGTGGCATCAAACTTGCAGCAATCTTCCTGTCTCAGCCTCCTGGGTACTAGGATGACAAGTATATGCCACCTGGCTGGCGTTGGTATCTTTTTGTATCTAGCTGCTTTGCCTGCAGGGTCTGTGAGATGCACCCATGTCACACTGATCTCTGTTGATTGCCCTTTATTGTTGACTGGGACACCTGTGTGTGAGTTGTGTGTGTGTGTAGGTGTGACAGTACACACATACAGCTGTAGCACACTTGGTTTATCTGACCATCCCCAAAGGACACTAGGGTGTCTTCAGCTCAGGACTGCTGTGATTAAGCTCTGACATGCACAAGTACAGTTCTTCCTGGAGGGTACATTTTCACCCTTAGTAACCGGGAGTCCCACTGTGGTTGTGGTTGTGGCTGCGGTTGTGGCCGAAAATCTGCTTCAGGTTGTAAGAAACTGCGGAGTTTCCTGAAGAGGTGGCGCATTTTACTCTGAATCCGGATTCTGGTTGCTCTACTTCTTCGCCAGCACTGGTGCGGTGAGGCTGCTGCCCTGTACGCAGGAAGAAGTTTAGCGTCTCTAGGAGAAGCTCTAGGTCTTGTGTAACACGGATCGGATCGCTGTATATGACCTGGGATGTCTGGCTTGGCAGATTCTTTAGTGAGGGGGGGCAGTCTCACCAGCCTTATGTTAGTTTATCATCTTTGTAATCTCTGATCACTTATTTGTTTATCATAAGCCTTGATCTTGCACGTGACACATAGTGTGAGTGTGTTTCTGTGTTTGAGCTTAGTTTTTCTGCTTGTATGTTTGTTACAGTCTTATAAAACAGGTTATCTTCTTTAATTATCTCCTATATCTCTTAAAAAGCAAGCTTTCACTGTGCTAATTGTGACAATATGTGAGTAGCTGTTTCATTGCAAGACTCCACTAGTAAATTGAAAATTTATCTCCTTAAAATGTGCATATTACATATAGATTTGAGTTTTGTGTTTTCAGTAAGATACTACCAGTTCAGTGATGGACTTTATTCAAAATCTTCTCTACAAAAGTACATTTATGGATGATAATTAGATTTTTCAGAAATACAAATATATATATGTATATACTGTTGTTTTTGGTTTTTATGAGACAGGGCTTTGCTATGTAGTGCAGACTGGCCTTGAACTCACTTATGTAGCTCAGTCTAGCCCCAGACTTATGGTGATCCTCCTGCCTCAGCTTCTCCAGTGCTGGGATTACAGGTGTGCACCATCACGGCCAGCAGTACCAGTCTGTTTTGATCATGCGCTCTCCATTTATTTATTGAAACTGAGGAACTGCTACCACACGATCCAGCCAGCGTTCTGCACTGCTTGGTTGTAGGGCAGAGGCCTAATTCCTCTGGTGCTCCTTGAAGAAGTAGGGAGTGAGCCAGGCAAGGGAGAATGTCATCAGAACTGGTGTTCACAGCGCACCCTCCTCTCATTCTGTACTGGCGCCTGCAGACTTTTATGTACTGTTTCCTTTAGGGCTAACAAATTTTCACAGACTTGGAAAGCAGTAAAATACAGTTAACCCTAAATCTTTCCTGAGCATAGTTTCATCTTTCTGTGATGCGGAAGGTACTTTATAAGCTTATAGCCCACCGCGGATTGGCAGCGCAGTTGTCCTACCGGCGGAGGCAGGTCCTCCCCGCAGGGTGGCGCAGGCTTCCCCGCATGCGGCTGTCCCATTTACAGTGTCTGTGATTTCTCCCTTTCTCCTTTCTAAGCTTCCTCCTATCCTCCTCTATGCTCTCTCGATACATACATCACCCTCTTGAATTTCCTTAACAAAAATACAATTTCAGGCTTTCTCCCTGTGAGAGCCATGACAAAGTGATTTCACAGGCAGTTCTGAAAGTGACTAAACTCCGCAACAATTGTGTTTTATGACAACCTCTGCTTTGATGTCCCTGGCCTACTTTTAAATCATCATTTTTTTTTTTTTTTTTTACCCAAAATATGAACAATTTCATATCTCCGTCTTGGCTGGAAACAAATCCCTTTACCAGGAATACATTTCCGTGGAGGGAGGCATCTGTCCCTTAAGTCGCCGAAGCCTTAACACCTTAACTCTGTAATATTCAATTTCTCACTCACCGAAAACCAAAGGCTTTTTTTTTTTTTCTCTTTTCCATGGCTTGTGGTCATAAAGGTTGGGGAAGAATTAGTATTATGGAACTAAACCAGATTAAGGGGGAATGTGAATTAGATTTGGTAACAGATGGTGCTGTGGAAATTAAAAGCTGCTCGTGATGGCGGCGGCGGCAACCCGCCTCCGCGCTGTGTCTCTCCGACCCGCGCTTGATAGACGGGTATAAATCACAGCAATCCTGTCTTGACAGCCAATTTCGAGAATTTGATCTGGTTAAAGACATGGCTTTCCTCCTCTGCCCCCTGAAACCCGCTTCTATTTTATTTCTGCACAGCTCCTTGTCACATGTAGAAAAGTAGGCTCACCTGCCTCCCCTTAATGAAATTTTTCTTAATTACAGTTTTAGCTCTTTAGTGTTAATTACTTTTCCATTCAGACTGAATTTTCGTAATATCTCAGAGGGATGCTTTTTCTTTCCCCTTTCCTCCCACCCTTCCTACTCGTGAGTGTTTTTCCTTTGCCCTCAGCTGTTTCCATGGTCAGAAGCGACAGTGCGAGACCCACTGTCCCAGCACCCTGAGGACTTCCCCATTCGAAGGAGACTTTTGTGGGGATGTAGTGAAGTTACCTGCTCGGCAGGGAAAAAAAATGTAGCGGTATCAAAGGTAGTTACTAAAAAATAGCGATTGTTTTAACAAAGCAGCACAAAAAGGAGACAGTCGGGGTGGCGTAAGTATCGTTGGCAAAGCAGACACCCTGAGTCTGTGCCCGGCCTCTGCGTGGCCCTTGTGCCCAGCCGGGAGGGCAGAGCTGAGATGCAGGCTCTGGATGGGGCTGGGGACAGAGTGGGCCCAGCCCCGCTCCCAGGCCCTGCCTGCGGAGCTCAGGTTGCCTCCACAAATCCACGTGGGCCTCCCCGGGGCTCAAGGCACCTCCAGGCAGGGCAGACAGAGAGCGGGGGATCGCTCCAGAGGAAGAGCAGCTTCTCCGGGAGCAGCTGACAGTTGGTGGAAATCGAGCTTCCCACCGGCAGTCAAATCAAATGTGGTAACAACTCCGCGGCTCCCCGCGGCTCCCCACGGCCCGGTGGCTGCGCGGGGACAAACATTCACTTAAGCACTGATTGCAGGGAATTGCCCTTTCCTCAGACGCCTCCCCCAGAGCGCAATGAGCAAAGGGAGCTGGCCTGGGAAAGACACACCCGCCCGGAAGCCGGCTGCAGCTGCCCCAGGACCCCAGCCCGCCGGGTGCTGGGGCCGTGGGAAGGGAAACCCTCCCGGGGTGCAGCGGGTCCCGGCAGTTGCTGGCTGTGTGTGGAGCTGTCCACGCGATGACTCCATCTCCTCAGACAGCTCACACACGCTCACTCGCACACACCCACACTCACACGCTCTCCACACTCCCAGCTGTGGTCCTAAGGTGACAGAGCGCTCCGAGCCACGGCCCTTGTTTTCAGGGCCTAATCTGAGTCACATGCCTGGGGGCATTTGAGTAAAATATTTTTGTTTTGTAAATTTTGGGCGGGGGAGACTTTTGAGAGATGTATAGTTCAGGTTGGCCTTGAACTAACTCATGGCAATCCTCCTGCCTCAGCCTCCTGAGTGCTGGAATTACAGGCCTGTACCACCACGCCAGGCCAAACAGGTATATATCTTTAGAACATATAGTAGAAATACTTAGGGGAGCAAGTAGGTAAACCCAGGGTCAGGGTGGCACTTGGTGACAGAGTGGCCGATCCGGACCCGGAGCCCGTGTCACCTGCGATGCCCAGGGCCGGAGGAGGCAGGGCTGCGTCTGCGGGAACTGCTGTTCTCCTTCGCAGTCCTGTAGATTGAGGCTTGGAAACTGCGCTCTGCGCGCTGCATCCGGGCCCTCTCGCGCGTGCCAGCCGGCCCGTCTGCTCTGAGTCCCCGCTCGTTGATGGCCTCTTCCGGCGTCCCTGATGCCCGCCATCCCCTCTTCACAAGTCCCTCGCGCCGCAGGACAGACCCTCAGCCCCTTCCGTGGCTGGAGCTAGGGCCACGCGTGGATCTGTGCTCCTTTTCCTGGCCGCCAGGCGCAGCTCATCTTTGCCTGGACGGGAGGGTTAGAGGTAGAATTCTTGGAATTAATAATTAGTGGGTCCCCGCCTCCCCGCCCCCTGAGCTCCAGCTTCAGCTGCACGACACCTGATACCGGCAGCGTGGACTCACAGCCCGCATGTCTGGAGGGGCTGAGACCAGCTGCGCGTGTACCCAGGTGTTCGCTGGTGCGGACTCAGCTATGAACTGAACGGTACAAATACTGTCGAACGCCCGGCTGGCAGATGCGCTGTTATCTCCCGTTGTACTGCAAATCTCTCTCTGATACAGAAATTTTTATCGGTGCTTGAAGCAACCTTTGTGCAGCGGTGATTCCTTCTCGACCTGCAGATTTTTCTTTTCTCTCCTTTTCACCCAGGTCCAGAATCAGTTCCGGGGGTCATCGTGCGCCCCGGCCCCGCTCCATGGAGCGCGGGGGTAGGTAAAACGTTTTCTTAATGAGTGAAGGGCGGCGTCAATACTGTGGTCTCCATCTCCTCGCACTGACTGCAGACACTCTCTCATTTCTTGTTGCAGTGTAGCAAAGGCAACAGGGAAGCGAGTGCAGGCCGCCTGAGCTTTCATTGACCTGGATTTGATTTGTGGAGTCCATGGCTGCGGTGTGTGTGTAAAGCGTCTCTATTCCGCTGTCATTGGTAAAGATCGGAGCATGGACTTTCTGAGTTGAGTGTCTGCTGATTTCTTCTCCAGGAGGCGAGGGAGACGGTCTTCATGTAGCTGTCAGTCCCCCGTTGTGCTGGCGTCTCTTCCATGGCCCCCTTGACTGCCAGAAGACAGAACTGTCTGAACACAAGCAAACTTTATTGATCCATATTTCTGTCTGAAAGACCAGAGATTTGTAGAAGTAGGAGACTGTTTCTTTCCTCTGGAAAGCTCCCCACAGCGGAGGAGGCCTGCTCATGGCATAGTAAATCTCAAAGTCCGAATAACTGTTACCTTCAGTATATATTGTAAGCTTCATTTCGATGATTTATCTTGGGCAAGTTTTTACCCTCCCAGAACCTTTCTCGGTCTCAGTGGTCTGCACCTGTTGCCGAGGCTGTTTCACTCCAGCCTGGGGTTGGCACTCAGGTTGATACGTGACCTTTGCTGCCCAGGTAGGCGGGCCATCGGGCACGCTATCCCACAGCACCTCTGGACACACGGTCCCTGGAGAGCAACTTGTGTGAGGTAGGAAGTACTCACACGGATGGAGTGGAGGCGCTGCTTTTCCTACCCGTTGTCCCTCGGAGCTTCCGCACTTCCGGTTCTTCAGATTCTCATGTAAGATCCATAGGTGTCTTGTAGCCGGGCCCATTGCGAGGACGTAGTAATTGAGCCACATTAGCGCAAATATACACGCTTGTTAAAACACTTAATTTGCCTCAGTCGTATTGATTACGAGGCAGAAGTTTGCTTAAACTAAACGGTATTCCCCCCGCTGTCCCTGTCCTTAGAGGCAATGTATAATAGCTGATAGCCACCATCAGTTAAATATCAGGTTCGTTATGGAGCAATGTCATAAGAATTGATTTGGGTCTGGCAGAGGCGGTGGAGCCTGGCTTCAAAGCCAGGGTAGGCGATTAGCTGGGTTTGATGCCGAGTCACGGTTCCTATGAACTGTGTATTTTATAGACTTCCAGCGACTCTATATTACATGAGTGCTCATTATATTATAAAGAAAAGCTCAGACAGTTAATTATGCAAAACATCATGTATGCAATTACCTAGCATTATCATGCACTTAACAGTTTTATTGATTTGTCAGTAGCTCACTTCCTGCAGTTAGAGCTGTAAACACGAGAGGTGTGCCCCCAGATTGCAGTGGGTCCAGGAAAACAAGCGAAGGGCGAATCACAGGACTGAGACCCAACCCTGAACACAGCGACTGTCAAGGACTGTCATGTGAAACATGTGGGGGCACCGTGAGGCCAGTTTTGGTCCCATAAATAAAGCAGGTCCACCAGGAAGTCAAAGAAATCTTTGGGCACCACTTGAACTAAGCAAGGTGATCAGCATTGGCTTCCGGCTCCTGCGGCATAGAAAACAATCCTGGGGGCCTTTCTAGTGTATCCCCCCTTGGTGATTTGGGCGTAGCAGCAAGAATGGCTACATAGGGTTCTCCCCGTGTCTCTGTGTCCAAATGGGAGTGTCCTCCTTCTTGGATTACCTGGGGCTCGGGATGTGGAATTTCAGGGATGGAACCAGGAACACCTTGATGAACCTAATGTCAGAATGAAGCTGAAAAAGAAAGGGTTATTGGGCTCTCAGACCCTAAAAGCACAGAAGGTTCCAGAAGGTCTTTCCTAATAAGGGGTTGGGGTGACATGGCACTTCCCAGGGCACCGTCCCCTGGGTGATGCGTAGCTTTTAGTTCCGTGGTCGGCTCTTCAGGGCGGGGACAGCCTTCACTTGGAAAGGGGCCCCTTCCTGTGTCTTAGGCTCCGTCTCTGCCTGCATCTCTTGGCAGCCACTAAGCAAGGCATCAGATTTAGGGGCAGCCGTCAGCTTCTTGCTGCTCTTGGTGAAGTGAGTCGGAGAGATTGTCCTGATGAGACGCACAAGTAAGGTGTTCAAGGTGTTGAGATACAGGACAGCTGGGTGATGGTGATCATAGGACCAGAAATCCGCCGAATCCCGCAGGCCCGGTGGGGGCCTTGAAATTACACCTGCGTGCGTGTGCTCACGCGCTCACATGCTTTTACCTTTCTGAACATCCGGGTCCTCGTTTACAGTTCTTCCTTTACAGTTAACGCTGTCCTGACTGTGCTTAACCAGGCAGCCTTTAAGATATTTCATATTAAAAGAAAAAATCCTTCCTCTTCCTTCCCCAACTAAGCCAGTGTACCTTAATGCAATGATGATATGTTAGAGCCGGCAGTTGTCAAAGCAGCGTATTACTCTGATGCCGTAATGACACCCTGTCTCTGTGGAGCAGTCATGTTTTCCCAAATCACACGTTGCACCGCTGATTTCTGACATGACACTTCATTCTCCCGCTCCCTGTCTTCGGCATCGCCCTTCTGACAATAGCAGCTGGGGCCCGTTTTGTTCCTGAGTGACTCACATTTTACCACTTGATGAGAGCACAATTAGCAGAAGCTGGGGTGGGGGGCTCAGCGTCAAATCCGTGTGCTGGGCATTGTGACTTGGGCTGCTCTGCGTCCCCGGGCCGGGAAGCCCGAACCCGGCTCTGCTCTCTCATCCATGAAGAGCTTTGTGCTTTCCGAAGCAAATACTGTGTCCGCTCTGGGGATTTCACCAGGTGGAAGACCCACTGGTCCTCCAGCTCCAGTCCTGCTGTGGAAGGTAGTGGGGTTAGTAAGCTTCCTCCTTTTCAGCGCAAAAGCCCTGAGGTTCGGATGTCACACAACGTACCTGGTGAAGCACTGGGAGTTTACAGTGACGGTAGGCAAATTCAGGATGATGAAGGAGAAAGCAAAACAGCGAGTTCTGTAGGTCATGTCTGTTTAACCTGTGAAAGTGTCTGCCGCCGCTAGAGGTGTCATAGGAGCTTGTATGTAATCCCAGCACTTGGGAGGCTGAGACAGGAGGATCGCTGTGAGTTCGAGGCCAGCCTGAACTCCATAGCAAAACCCTATTTTTAAAAAACAACCACAACCACAACAAAACCCAAGAACAACAGTAAGTTTCAGAAGATCTCTTCTTGTAATCTGGAGGGTCTGTGATGACCTTCATATACGTGTATTAGGAGCATTTTCAGCACCATTTTTTAGTAGAAAAATAAAGTAGCAAATAAATTCAAGTTTTGCACGCACTTGACTTGGTGGAATACAGCTGTTTGGTAAGAGCTGACATTGTGCTGCAAGCATCAAAAATATATAAACCTACCGAAGGTTGTGGTCGTATTAGCATCAAACTGTAGCGTGTGGGTTAGGCTTGTAGTGCAGTGTCCAGCACCTGTCTGGCTCCACAGGTAGGGAAATTTAAGCGAAGGTCTTGCATTTACCCAGACCTGGGTAGGAACCCTGAACACAGTTAACTTGAGAATTAATATAAGCTGAATGTTAACATACAGATTACCTTCTTGTTTCCCGACGGCAGTAGCTTTGATTGATTCTTGTCTTTTCTCTGATCCCCTGCGTACCTACCTTCCCTTCACACCTGAGAGTTACATCTTTGGATGGGCTGTCACTAAGAAGTTTGGATTGCCACCCTTCATGCCTAACACCACGGATGCGTCGACCCTCGTGGGCCTTGGTGAGGTCCTGTGTTGGAGTATGATAACTAGACTCGCTTGAGACCATGTCTTAAACTGTACCAGACATACTTCTTACTTGCTGGTGGTTTGCTTTTCTGAGACAGGACCTCCCTTGTAGTACAAGCTGCTCTTGAACTCACTGTGTAGCCCAGGCTGGCCTTGAGCTTGGGGCCGTCCTCCTGCCTCAGCCGCCCTAGTACTGGGATGAGAGGCGTGCACCACCACCCTTGGCCGGAAGTGCTTTTCAAAGTACTGAAATTTTAAGAAGGCGGTTAATTCCTCAAATTTAGTTCCTTATATAGGAACTCGTTTTCGTTTTGTCTTTTGGGGTGGTAGTGGGTTTGGAAGCCGGGATACCACTCATGCCAGGCAGCATGAACCACTGAGCATTGGCTCAGCCTGCCAAATATTGTTCTTGATGTCGTTTATTCTCAGGGCGCAGGTTTTCACACAGCAGCTCGGGTTGCTTTCCTGTCCTGGTCCTTTCTCTTAAAATAATAAAAGGAAAGAGACCTGAAAGAAGGCTTTAAAATAAATATTTCCCGCATATTTTGACACATGTTATTTCTATTCATAATTCTTAACTAAATTTAGATTTTTATTAATCCAATGTGACCTAAAATTTTGCATTAACAGCACAATGTGGAATTGGGCTTATTCTCCTTGGCTACAGATAAAGCCATCACGTCGAAAATGGCTCTTTCCGACAAAAAGGTGTTCCTTTGAAATAAAGTCTTATTCACTACATTCCTCTTAGAGTTAATGTGAATTTTAGTGCCTCTAATTTTAGATTGAAGTGAAGTCTAGAATAAAACCCACCAGCTGACAATTGAATTTATAGATAGTTGTGAATATTTCAGGCTTGAATAATAGAGCTGTAGAATTTCAGAGACAGAGAGCGAGAGAATTAAGACTCACTGTAGTTTTAGGTTATAATGCAATATGCTGGAGGGACGGCCGGCGCGGGAGTCCTTAGGAGACCACTGTGTCTTGCAGCTTTCTGTCTACGTGGTGCTCCAGGACCAAGGACCGGGGGATGCCTTGGGGCTGACCTGCACCTGTGTGAGGGGTCCTTCTGCCCCTTCCCAGGAAGAACTACTGAGGAATAAAAGCTGCAGATCTCTGCAGTGCTGCCTCTAATTTCCGCTGGCCCAGCTGTTTTTTTTTTTTGTTTTTTTTTTTGTTTTTTTTTTAAATAAGTAAACACCATAAGCCAGGCTTGGTGGTACACACCTGTAATCTCAGCACTTGGGAGGCTGAGGCAGGAGAATCTCCACCAGTTTGAGCCCAGCCTGAGCTACATAGTAAATTATTTCTTTTTTCTTGTCTTTTTGACACAGGGTCTCACTGTGCAGTTCAGGCTGGTCCTGAACTCACTTTGTAGCCCAGGCTGGCCTCAAACTCGCAGGGATCTTCCTGCCTCAGCCTCCTGAGTGCTGGGATTTAGGGCAAGCGCCACCATTCCTGGCTTACACAGTAAATTCAATACCAGCTTGAACTATATAGTGAGACCCTGTCTCAGTCCCCTTGTCCCCGTGAGTAAGCACCGTGAAGAACTCTGTTAGCTTCCAGACATTACTCTGGGCCTTGGACTCAGATGTGGATTCAGACCCCGTCCCTACCGCTTCCTAGCAGCATGGCCTTCAGTCTCAGAATGGTGTACTTCCCTAAAGAGCCACGGCGCCCAGCTCACAGGGCTGTCTTGGGTTATTCTGTGTCGTTCTGTTTTGCCTCATCTTGGTTTCAGCCCCGTCCATGCTAGGCGAATGTTCTGCTGCTGAGTCACGTGCCTGGCTCAGAGTCTTGGAACGTTTCTTTTTCTTGCAGTCCAGGGATTAGACCCAGGGCCTCAAGCAGGCTACATGTGCCTTGCCTGAGTCAGTCCTCCGGACTTTTTCGTTTTATTTTCTGAGACAGGCTCTCATTAAACTGCTCAGGCTGGCCTTGAACTTGTGATCCTCCCGCCTCGGCCTCCTGAGCAGGTGGGAGTACAGGCGTGCACCACCACAGCTAAGACGGCTTGGCTCCGTGTGGAATGAAGAAATGCAGGAGAAGTGCTCAGCTCCGGCAGCTGGCGAGGAAGAGGCGCTTGACACACGGCAGCCCCCTCAGTATTCCCAGGGTGACAAAGCTGCGTGCACCCTGCAGCACAAATCCACTCCCTCGCCTGCGTGCCCCGGCGTGGGCAAGGTTTCGGGGGCTTCCAGGCACGTGTGTCCCAGAGTTTCGGTGCTTGCCTCCGGGTTCTTGTGAAGTCGTGGGCTGTATTTTGGAGGGACAGCTGGCTGGAGATTCCCTTTTCGGGGGCCTGAACACCATGCGTATGACAGATCTTTGGATGTTTAGCAAACAACTGTTCCACGCATGGGAGGGTCATTTCTCGCCTTGTCCCTCAAGTCAAGAGTTTGGCAGTTTTTGTTTTTGTTTTTGTTTTTTGAGATGGGGCCTTGCCATGTACAGGGAGTCTGCCTTGAACTCACTATAGAGGCCAGGCTGGCCTCAAAGTTGCTGTGATCCTCCTGCCTCAGCCTCCCAGGTGCTGGGATGACAGGTGAACCAGCAACCACACCCCGCTTTTCTGTAGATTTTAGAGGTCTACAAGGAAATGCCCGAGGGGCCAAAAGTTAGAGTGGATGGAGGGCACAGGGAAGGGAGGGGAAGAAACCCCAGCCTGGGGCATGGGTAGGTTTTGCGATCAAGCGGTTCAAAGAAAGGAAAAATCAAATAAAATCACTCCGTGCCTGTCGGGCAGATGTTGCGAGGAGTTTATTGTCATGGCTGAGAGGGGACAGGGGAGCAGCAAGCTGCTGTAGTAGCGAATGACTCCCAGCTTGGCCTGCACGATCGCAAGCGGTCACAGTGTGCTCTCCCCCGGGGCGCAGGGGCTGCAGGCAGCGCCAGAGCCCAGCCCAAGCGGCCACAGGGGCTGGAGGGCTCCCATGGGGGCCCCTGTCCCTGGCTCTGGGGAGAGAGAGAGGGAGAGAGAGACAGAAAGAGAAAGAGAAACAGATGACAGAGAGGGCGAGAGATGTAAAGGGGAAGGAAAAGGGCCATTAGAAATCTCAGTTTTTCAAGACCAAGTCTGATACATTTCTGTAGTATTGAATAGGAAGTACAGGCATGCCTTGGTGGTGCTTGACTGCTCTGTGTGTGTTGTTTGTTTTGTTTTGTTTTGAGATAGGCTCTCACTTTTTAGTTCAGGCTGACTTTCAACTCACTGTGTAGCCCAGGCTGGCCTGGAAGTCACAGTGATTCTCCTGCCTCAGCCTCCCAAAGGCTGGGATTGCAGGTGTGGGCCACCGGCTTTGACCGCTCTGGGACACGGTCGAATTGTCACTCGATACGTTTGGATGCAAACATTTTGCCCTGGTGCTCCTCGGGGGTTGTGGCACGTGAGCTAGAGTAAGTGGGTGCCGCTGCCCGTGACTAGACACTTTCGGCCAGCGGCGTTGATTGGCCCCTGTCATTTCCGGTTTTCCTCCCACCCTGGAACCCGCTGATGAGACTGCGAGGTCCCATGTGTCGGATGTTGGACTTGCAGGGCTTTTACCCGCTCAGCTCTCCAAACAGGTGGGACACACCCAGGGCACACGCAGAACACACAGGACACGTAGGACACATGCACGCACACACCCCGATTGATCACGCAGTGCTCACGCCGCGAGTGTCGGCTCCAGAGAACCCCTCTTCAACCCTGACTCGGTTCCTTCGAAGCTTCCCCGGGCTCAGCGCTCCAGGCCGGACGGTTGGATAAGGACGAATCGCCCCCTCCGCGCTTGCCGGGTTTCAGGGAGCGGGTTTCAGGGAGCGGGGTTTAGGGAGGCGCGGGGCTTCGCAGTCCTCCGCCTCTCCCGGGTGGACCCGGGCCAGTGGAATGGTTTCTGCTCCTCTGAGCAGAGGGGCGAGCCCGCCTCCGGGCGCTTTCCGGACGGCCCTGTCCTGCCCGGTGCCGATTCCCTTCTGCAGAGCAAGGATACTGACTGCCCAGAGAATGATGTGCAGCCCCAGCCCCTGGGAAATGGTTTCCAGGAGCGAGGTCTTTAACAAAATTTCCTGAAGCCTTATTGGTGGCGCGCGCCTGTAATGTAATGCCTGTACTCAGGAGGCTGAGGCAGGAAGATCACCAGGAGCTCAAGGCCAGCCTGGGCTACACGGCGGGACTTGGTCTCAAAAGAAAAACGTCTTTCTTTCCCTCCTCCCCCTCCTTCTCTCCCCCCCTCCCCTCCCCCTCCCCTTCCCTGGTTTCTCTCTGGCCCGGCGTCTGACCTCTCCTCTCTCTGCCGCCCCACCGCAGGCTTCTCTGCAGAATGTCCAACAAAGACCGGCACATTGACTCCAGCTGCTCGTCCTTCATCAAGACGGAACCCTCCAGCCCGGCCTCCCTGACGGACAGCGTCAACCACCACAGCCCGGGCGGCTCCTCGGACGCCAGCGGGAGCTACAGCTCCACCATGAACGGCCACCAGAACGGGCTGGACTCGCCGCCCCTCTACCCGTCGGCGCCGCTGCTGGGGGGCAGCGGGCCGGTGCGGAAGCTCTACGACGACTGCTCCAGCACCATCGTGGAGGACCCGCAGACCAAGTGCGAGTACATGCTCAACTCCATGCCCAAGAGACTGTGCCTGGTGTGCGGGGACATCGCGTCCGGCTACCACTACGGCGTGGCCTCCTGCGAGGCCTGCAAAGCCTTCTTCAAGAGGACGATCCAAGGTGAGTCCTGCCGCCCACCTCTGGAGTCACGGCGCTGGGTCAGTCCGCCTGGCAGGAGGGGCCCGAGGGCGGGCCGAGGTCGCCTTCCTGTGCCGGGCATTCGGTCTTCACTGAGGGTGGAGCCGTGATCCTCAGGGCTGGGGCGATTGAAGAGGTCAGAGGGCTTTGTCTTGTTTTTGTTTTTGCCTTGCTTTTTGAGGCGGTCTCCCTATGTACTCCAGGCTGGCCTTGAACTCATGGCGATCCTCCTGCCTCAACCTCCCAACTACTAGGGTGACAGGCAATGCACCAGCAAGCCTGGTTATTTTCTTTATCTTTTGAATGACTCTATATAAAAGGACTTCTAAATGATATTGATGAAATAGTTTTTATTTATTTATTTATTTATTTATTTATTTATATATTTTTAGTTTATTTGAGATAAGGTCTCACTTTGTAGCCCAGGCTGGCCTCCAACATGTGGTGACTCTCCTGCCTCAGCCTCCCAAGTGCTGGGATTACAGGGGTGCACCACTGCACTTGGCTTGGCTTTTATTCGTTTATTTTTAAACAGCTTTTCATGATAAAATACCCTTCTAACAGACATAAGTGCTACATACCCAAACCTTCATGCATCTCCAGATTTATAAATAACAGCATTTCCTTACGGCTGTAGTTCATACATGCCATTTAAAGTAGCAGCCCACGATAGAGCTCAGCTCATTTTAAAAGCCAGAGAAGACTCTTCTAGCAGCAGATCAGATTTTACATTTTTTAATCCCTTGGGATACACGTGAGGGAAAGAAAGGAGGGGAAGGAGGAGCAATCCTTTGCCAGTGCCTGCGTGAAGGTCTTGCCCGGTGTTGTCCAAGGGTTTCTCCTCTTCCTCCTCTTTCTTGCTCTTTTGTTTTCCTGTCTGGGTCACAGCTGGCACCTTCCGGGAGCCGCAGAGGGGCTGAGAGCTGCCGGCGAGGCGGAGCGTCTGCCCAGGGGCCTGGGGAGGGGCGCACCAGTCTGCATCCTGGGCCTCTGCTGCCCAGGCTCGGGGCATACGGTCCCCCCAGGGACCCCAGGGCACCTCGGGATGGGCGAGGGTGAGGGTGAGGCGGAGAGCTGGGGTGCAATGCTTCTGTAAGCCGTGCAGGGCCAAGGGTTTGAACCCCAGATGCACACGCACATGCATGTGCTCACACACACACACACACACATGCAAATACACACTCACATGTGTACACTCATACTTCCACTACTAACGTGCAGTTTTTTCCCTGGGTGAAGGCACACACCTGTAATCCCAACAGGCTGAGGCAGGAGGGTTGCCTCTGGTTCCAGGCCAGCCTGAGCTACCTATGGAGGAGTTCAAAGCCAGCCTGAAGCACAGAGGGAGAAAAAATTTTTTAAAAGTGCAGTTTTTCAAGTCATCATAAGTTGTACATAACACAGTGGATATTTAATCTAACTTTTTCATAGCCATTCAGAGTTGTAAGTGAAGAGCACAAAGCCAGGTTAGTGCGAGGTGTGCTGGCACAAACCTGCCATCCCAGCACTCGTGAGGCCGAGGCAGGAGGCTTGCCATGAGTCTGAGGCCAGCCTGGGCTACAGAGTGAATTCAAGGCCGGCCTGAACTACATAGCGGGAGCCTGTCTCAAAAAGATAACAAAACAAAGAAAGTAAAAGCCAGGTTAGTGCAGAGGACGGATGAATTCCTCAAACATTTTAACAGCTGTGTTTTCACATTCTCCGGCTCACGGTCACCATGTTTGATGACTGCCGTCTTACAAAACCCATTATCCACTGCCCAGGGGGAGTTCCCTCTGTCCGCCTCTGTCCGTCCACACGGACCTGTGCTTCCTGCGATGCACGAGGGTTCAGGGAAAGGTAAAATGCAGGACCCGGTTCCCGCTCAGCGCCTCCGTGAATACTTAAACGCGGCTGTTAAAAGTCACAGGTGAAGACAGTAGGCTAAGACAGGAGGGTCTCTCTACCTCTCTCTCCAGCCTTTGGAAACTAATCTCCTTGAGCGATTCCCTAATGCCGCAAGCCTGGGGTGTGGACGCACACTTCAAGTCTTTGGAATGTGAACAGTGGTGAACTCCTTATGGTTACAGAATATATTATTTTAGTTTTTATTTATCTGTTTTTTGTTTTTCTGAGCCCAGGCTGGCCTGGAACACAGCGATCCTCCTGCCTCAGCCTCCTGAGGGCAGGGGTGACAGCCTTGAGCCACCATGCCTGGTTCAAGAGAAAGTGTTTTAAGCTATTGGTCGTTTGAGCTTGTGTATCTCTCTCTCTGGGTCAGAGTGCACAGACAGGAGCCGCCCTGGGAGGTAAATTAGCACATGCTGTGCGTGGGCCTAGGCCGGCGGCCCCGTGTCCCTCGCTGCGCCATTCCGATCCCGGGGCCCCGGCGCGTGGCGGCCGAGGTCACCCTTAGCAGCACTTTATGACAGTCGGGCCCAGTATGCATGAAGGCCAGTTCCCCGGCGAACTCCTGCCCTGCGGGGAGAGCCCAGGGTTGGGGCGGGGCGGCTCAGTTCTCCGTCCTCCGCTGTGTTTCTGTAGCAAGAGAGCCCGGCGTCTCAGCGTGTGACGCGGCGTCTCAGCGTGTGACGCGGCGTCGGCCCAGCTTGGCAAATCATGTGCGTTTCATCTGCGCAGGATCGAAACCTGGAGGAGGAAGAGATGACGTGAGGGAGGAGGGAACCGCAGGAGGAGAGGCAGGGCTTAGAAGGAGGGGAGTGGGGAGCCACCAGGAGAAGAAATAACCGAAGTGTATTAGTGTATTAGCCAGGCCTGCAGCCACTTACACGTCACCCCTGCACTCGGGAGGCTGAGGCAGGAGGATTGCCGAGTGCTGTGAGGTCAGGACCAGCCCGGACAGCAGAGTGAGAGCCTCTCAGCAAAAGGAAAGAAAACAAAAGTTGAGATGCCTTGATATGCACAGATGAACACACGAAAACGAAGCCATTTTTTTTGCATTACTGAAAGGAATAACTAAGTGCAAAAGTGTCCTGACGATTATTTCCGTGTTTATTTCCCGAATGGTGGGGCAAAGGTGCGCAGGATGGTGGGGCAAAGGTGCGCCCTGGCAGGGCGGTGAGGGCATGGGGGCAGTCTAGGTGGCGGCAGTCGGACCCCAGGGCTGCAGGGAACCTGAGCGAGCCTCGCCCCAGCAGCCTCCGTCACCTCTGCCAGGAGACCCCTGGGTCCCCAAGCCTCTGGCGCTGTCCAAGCCAGATTGTCCTCCACAGATGTTGCCTCCTGTCCCCTCCCCTAAACCCTCGCAGTGAGAGGAGGCTGCGCAGCTCTCGGGAGGGAGGCCTGGGTGGTCACAGCCCCAGTGGGCCATCACGTAAGGGCAGCTCCCACCTCCCGAGACACCTCCTGTCTCTTGGACTTTCCCAAGGCCCCGGGGCCTCCTCTGAAGGTTCTTGGGCCTCTACAGCATCTTTCTTCTGTGACAGTGGGTTTTGAGGACTGGTTACTGAATGTATAAAAATGTAAGTTCCAAAAGTTGGCTCAGGAGGCTGAGGCAGGAGGATCCTTGCACCCGCCTTACACAGTGAGTTCAAGGGCAGAAAATATCTTTGTATCCAAAAAAGATCTGCACAGCTGGGTGTGGTGGAGTACACCTGTAGTCCCAGCACTTGGGAGGCTGAGGTAAGAGGATTGCTGTGTGTTCAAGGCCAGCCTGGGCTATGTAGTGAGTTCATGGCCAGCCAAAACTAAACAGCGAGACCCTCTCTATCTGAAAGACAAAAGTCAGCATACATTTCATTCTGTAACGTATGAAGCATTAGCCTGCTGAAGTTTGTATTTCTACATAAGAATGAGGAAGGCCGGGCATAGGGGGGATGCTCATAATCCCAGTGCTTGGGAGGCTGAGGCAGGAGGATCACAAGTTCAAGGCCAGCCTGTGCAATTTAGCGAGATGCTGTCTCAAAATAAAAGGGCCAAGAGGGTGGCTCCATGGTAGGATACTCCTGGCTCAACCCCTGCACCACCAAAAGTTTTTTTTTTTTGTACTGGGAATCAAACTCATGACCTCTCGCTTGCCAGGCAGGCGCTGTGCCGCTGAGCGAAATCCCCAGCCCCCAAAAGTTTTTTTTTTTTTTTTTTTGGTTTTTCTCCGGTACCGGGAACCAAACTCACGACCTTGCGCTTGCCAGGCAGGCGCTTTTGCCGCTGAGCTAAATCCCCAGCCCTCCAAAAGTTTTTTAAGAGCCTAATTTATCACATTGCAGCTTCATACGCGGGACTGAGAACAGGAGAACGGCAGGTGTGGGAGTGGAGATTGAGGCCAAGGCGCCCTTGTGTGCCCCGCAGCCCAGGGCAGGGGTGCTGTGTCACATGTCCAGGGCATAAATATGTTGAAAAGCTCTGAGATTCGAGCTGTCTACCAGGAGAGCAAACAGCTAGCCCAGCACCGTCCACACAGTGACCGAGTGACCTTCCAAGGATCTGGTTGCTTCTTCCTCTCCTCCTTCTCTTTCTCTTTTTTTCTGTTTTTGTTTTTGGTTTTGGTTTTTTGAGACAGGGTCTCACCATGCAGCTCAGGCTGGCCTTGAAATTACTTTGTAGCCCAGGCTGGCCTGGAAGTCACAGAGATCCTTCTGCCTCAGCCTCTTGAGTGCTGGCATTACAGGCACGCGCCACCATGCCCCGCCCTATTTTCATTTTTAGAAAAGAATATTTCCATCAGAGGAGGAAAAAAGAACTCACACATTGAGTTCTTCTGTACACCATATGAACCTTCTCAAGGAAATCATAAACTATTGTCTACTTAAGTAGTGTTTAGAGAAAATAATTATCCCAATTTATAGTAAATGTCAGCTCTGAAACTCTAATGTGTTCTAAAATTAAAATCCAAAATAATATGGAGATATCTAAATTGACTTGATGAATCTCAGTGATTACCAGCTTTAATGCAGTATTAAATTAAAGACAGACATAATATTTCCAAGAGAAATGTTGTCTGTGCTTCATTTTAACTCAGAACTAGCTTCTGTTGTAAATTTAATTGGCTTTCCCACTTTTTCTTCATTTGATGCTAATTCTGCCTGCATGTTTGGATTGTGTTCATCTTGCCAAGGGTAGGTGGGAAAGGGCACCGCACACGCATCCTGCTCTCCGTGCTGCCGCAGGTTGACGCTGTTAGGCCAGATCCCAGGTGTTCGCGGCGCCATCACACAGAATGATTGACGGTTTTCCTGGTATGGGATCTGGTAGTAAACAAATTAGAGACCTCAAATATCTTAGGACATTAAATATGTTAGGATCTGTGGGCCGCATGCCTTTGCTGTTTCATATTAGTTTTATTGTATTTTATTTTTATTTTTCAAGACCGGGTCTCATATGTAGCTCAAGCTGGTTTTGAACTGGCCACCTTCCTACCTCAGCCTCCTGTGTGCTAAAATGTCTGACGTGCACCTAAAAGCTTGTGACCTTAGAAAAACAAGCCCAGGGCTGCTCGTAGTCCAGCTGACTTCTCTCCCTTTCTCTTCCATAGGCAACTTGAACATTCAGGGTTTCAGGGCAGAGGGATTTTCTCGGCAGCTTTGCATATGAGTCATGTGTTACACTGAACCCCAGTTCTCTGTGGTGATTTCTTTTTGTGTATTGTCTCAGCTCTCAGAGCAGTTTCTCCTTTTCTGGGACCAGCATTTTCTGGTCTCTTTTTACTGTTCAAACGACACCATCTCTCAGCAGGATGGCCCACACAAGTGTGTATTTGTGTATACGTGTGTGTGTGTGTGTGTGTGTGTATGTGTGTATTGGCTAACAATATAAAACAAGTCAAATTAAAGTAACTGGTCACTGATTTTAAAAAGTTGGGTTTTCCAAGTATAGCAAGAAAGTCAGGGTGGTCATTTTTATTTTGTTTTATTTTAATTGATTAATTATTTATAGGCTGGATCTAGCTCTCAAATAAGGAGAAGATTTTTTTTTTAAGTCAGGATCTTGCTATATCATCCTAGCTGGCCTAGAACTCACTATGTAGCCCAGGCTGGCCTCAAACTCATGGCGATCCTCCTGCCTCAGCCTCCTGAGTACTGAGATTACAGGTGTGCGCCACCACGCCCGGCCTCAGGATTGCATTTTAAAAGAGGAATAGTATTCTGTGGGATGTGTGTCTCCTTTTCTCTGTCCTGGACATTTATGTGGCTTCTGCCTTTGGCCACAAAAATGCCCGTGTGGTGAGCCTGGCGGAGTTCCCACGTTCAGTGCTTTGCCTGCTCTCAGGAGACGAGGTTGCTGAGCTGTGCGTGACCCCGGTCGTCTTTGTGAGGGACAGTCACCTCTTCCGGCCCCGCCCACACAGCGGAGGTTAGCAGTTTCTCTCACCCTCTCTAGGATGAGGACAAGTCCTCCTCCGCCGCCGCCCCCTCCTCCTTGTCCTTCTCCGTTCCTGTCACTTGTTGGTGTTTCCTTCTGTTCTTCTGCAGTGCCAGCAGCCCGGCCCAGCCTGGCAGGTCCTGTGCAGACGCCCGGCCCTCAGCCCCACGAAGCCCCGGGGTGGTCAGGGGTGGCTGTCCCGGGTGAGAGCTTACACACCTACAAGGGGTCTGTGTCACACACACCCCGAATTTGCAGTCTAGGTTGAGCAGAACCTGTGTACCAAATATAAAGACCTGTGCGTCTTTAACGTGAACATAAGCACACACAATTTTACCATGTGCCTTTTCCTTTTGCCTCTAAAGCACCTTCCCAGTTCCCAGCCCCCCGCTTTCCCCAAAGCCTTCAGACTACCTCTTGTTTTGTTTTGGCTTTTGGAGACAGGTTCTCACTGTAGGCCAGGGTGGCCTCAAACTCACAGCGACCCTCCTGCCTCAGCCTCCTAAGTCACTGGTACTACAGTGGTGACCTACCACACCCATCCTCTTCCAGTTGCTTCGTTCAGATGTTGCCAGTTTATAAAGATTTTTTTCCTCATTTCCATGCCTGACCTGGGGGACACTGCCGTCCTTGACAGCTTTGGGGGATCCTGAGTGGCTAAACCTGGGCCCAAATCAACTTTGCTGGCCCTCAGCTCCGGGGGCGCTGCCGGGCCCGCCCTCACCCCCAGCTGCCCAGGACCGCTGTCCCATCTCGGTGGTGGGCAGGGCACAGCCGCCCAGCAGAGCCAGCAGCCTCCACCCCCCGCAGTGTCCCACGAGCTCCCAACCAGCAGCACCTAGGTGGGTGGTCGCCTTCGCCTTCCGACGGGCATCCGGCCTCCGCCCCCAGTCCCGCACGGAGCCAGGCTGCCCGAAGCCTGGAAAACCAGCATGGAAGGCGCAGCCCCGCTCCCCGCACCTGAGCGCAGCCATGGTGTTGTCCCCGTGGCTTTATTATTCCGCTCTGCTCTACCCTATGTTTCTCTGGCTCTGGGATTGAACCCAGGAACTTTGCCATGAGCTACTGCCCCAGACCTTTTTCTTTTGGGTAATGTTTTAATTTTTATTTATTTTGAAACAAGTTCTTACTAAGTTGCCCACACTGGTCTTCACCTAGTGATCCTCCTGCCTCAGCCTCCTAGAGTGCTGGGATTACCAGTGAGGGTCACCATGTCTGGCAGTGACAGTAACTTTATACAGTGTTTCTAGTGTTTTCGTGTGACCGTGACCATGACATGAGGTCAGGCATGGCATTTTCTGTGTGATGTCAGATCAAAACTTTCTACTTTGGGAGCATTTCGCATTTTCAGGTGAGAGATATTCAGCCACATTTATTTTATTTATTTGAGATGGCCACAGGAGTGGCCACATTTACAAATTTATTTTATTTATTTGAGATGGGGTTCTTGCTATGCGGTTCAGGCTGTCTTTGAGCTCACTCCTAGGCCTCAGACTCACAACAATCCTCCTGCCTCAGCCTCCTGAGTGCTGGGATTATAAGAGTGCACTACCACACCCCACATCAGCTGCATTGATTTTTCGAGGACCCAAATATTTGCTGAACTTGACTTTATTTATTTATTTATTTATTTATTTATTTATTTTTGTCTTTTTGAGACAGGGCCTCAGTATGCAGTTCAGGCTGGCCTTGAGCTCACTTTGTAGCCCAGGCTGAACTTGAACTTACAACAATCCTCCTGCCTCAGCCTCCCAAGTGCTGGGATTATAGGCGTGCACCACCACGCCCAGCTAAATTTGACTTTAAGGGAGGATGTGACCCAGCGTCTCTGACCGTCTTGCACAAGTCACGTGCCTGTGTGCAGTCAGCTGGGGATGGCCCATCACTTCCCACACCCCACAGCTCGGGCTGCCCATGTGTCACTGTCATTGTCAGATGTCCCCGTAGCGCCTTGTCGCTTGAACGCGCTCTTTACACTTAATTCACACTCCTTTCTTTTACCAAGAATGTTTGTTGTTTTTTTATTTTTAGTTGTATGTTTCAAGGGATGGGCAGACTTATTTAAAATTCGTAGCTAGAGAGAGAACTTGTAAAACTCAATGTCAGGGCCGGCAGTGGAACTGTGTTGTAGAGCGCTTTGCCTCCCTGGGTTTGACCCCCAGCTCTGTAGAAATAAAAGCTTAGGTTGCTACTGAGCACAGCAAATTTGGAAGCTTGGGTGAGTTCAAATAAAATGCCCATTTTAATGAGGACTTTTGTGTCCTCTGCTCTGTAGGAGTTCGAAGACCAGGAGGTAGCTATACACACACGTAGGGCATGCTGTCTACACCATGGAAAAAGAAGTGACATCCAGCTAAAAACACTGCATTTCTGCATACCTTGGAGCAGAGCAATGCTTCTCCCCCATTATTTGAATCTCGACTGTATTATTCTTATACACATCTCACTGCCCTTTGCTATGGAATGAACCCTCATGATTATGGTTTACCTTTTTTTTTTTTCCTACCAGAGACAATGGCATTATTTTGGGATGGTTAAAAGCCCTTGTGTACGACCCAACACCTGTTGCTTTGGTGACAGGGTCTGTTTGGTTTGTGTGGAATTAAACCACCCCTGACCCATAGTGGTGTGGAGATGAGCAGAGGGATTTCTTTCTGAGGTGTTGAGAGATTTCATTCTCCAAAGCAACCCTATCCTCCCCGCAGCTGCCTGGGTCCTGGGAGTCGAACAACAGCAGAGGCGATGCCAAGAGCTGCCCCCAGCGTCTCTCCCGGGCACCAGAATTCCTTCTCCAGCCAGCAACAGTAGCAACAACAGCAGCTAACAAAGAGCCCTGGCAGAAAACAGGGTTTTCTTTTTGAGTTTCTATTCTTAACACTGTTCAGTGATGACTTTGAGGAGATTAGAGGGAGGCAGGGTTACATGGTCCTTAAGAGCCCAGACTCTGGGTCCAAGGGGCCGGGGTTCGAATCCTGGCTGTGACGCTTGTTAGCTGTGTGATCGGGTTGTGTTTCCTGTTCGCTGTGCTGTTGGTGCTCATCAGCAGGGCCCGAGCTCCTGTTCCTCCAGCACACCGAAGCCCAGCTGCTCTCTCGGTGCTTGATTTAGGTCTCTTGCTATCGATATCTACGTTTTCATGGGCACACTTGAAAGCCTTGGCCTGGATGTCAAGGTAACTTGGAAGGAGGGTTCAATAATCTGAGATAAGACAGCACGTTTCACCCCTGTGTGGTCTACATGAAGTAGGGGGAATGCAGCAATGGGTTTAGGATCTCCTTGGGGTCTAGCGTCCTGTGAATCAGTTTTCCCTTACGCCATATCATATGAGATTGGTGGGTTGTGGTCAGTTTTGTACTGCTTTTTAATGAGTGATTGCAGGCTAAGTATTGAGATGGGAGAATGAGGAACAGAATCACCGATAGCTGAGGTGACAGATAAAGGATGGCTCCTTCCCGTGGGCCACGGACCCAACTGCAGACACAGAGTGGTGAAGGGCAGAGGTTTCTGCCTAGAAGAAAGCACGGTAGGGACAGGAGGGGACGGTTCAGTGGACCCAGGAGGTGTGACTGAAAAACACAGGACACCCCAATTTTCACAAAAGATTTATTACAGTAAGAGACACAGCATGTGAAGTCCCTCAGAATCCTCCCTCCCGCTCAAACACACTTGTCCCGTGGCTCTCGCCGCCTTCCGAAGCAGCTCTGCAAGCCTTCTTTCGTGAGTGTCTAGCAGCTCCATTAGCGGCTATGTCCTGAATTGGTTCGAAACATTTGATGTCCTGAATTCATTCGAAATGTTTCCCTTTCATGTGTATTTTGTCTTTGGGGAAAATCCAGAAACTGCATGACGCCAGATCTGGCCAACAAGTGGATGAGGACCCAGTGCTGTGTTTTTAGGGGCCTACCTTTCCACTGGGTGGCCTCGGCAGCAGCGTTCACTGTATTTTTGATCCCCTCTCCTAATGACACTCACGAAAGAAGACTTCCAGAACTGCTTCAGAGAGCAGCGAGAGCCCTGGGATGAGTGTGTTCAAACAAGGGGGGATATTTTGGAGGGGTTTAATGGCTATGTGATTTTACTGCAGTAATATTCTTTTACATTTAAACATTCACTGTGTATTCCAGTCGCACCCCGAAGAAGAAAGTGTGTGCTAAGCCAAGGGTCACGTGAACGCTGAGTGTGACTGCCTAGGACCCCAAGTGATCTCCTGAGTTCTGGGGCAGTTCTGGGACACATGGTAACGGCAGCCCAAACCAAGGACCAGCGAGAAGGGGTGCTGCTCCCTGAAAGTGGGTGTCACGGGGTCAGGGGGCAGCGCCTGGGCCGAGGTCAGACGGGAGCGAGGTTGAGGGCTCTGCCGCTGCTGGCTGCTCTGTTGGGATGCGACCACAGGAGGCTGCAGCGTGGTGCGGGTGATGTCCACGTGGAGATGCGGCCGAGGGCTTGCAGGTCCAGCTCGTAGACAGCTCGCCACTTTGGCCGGGACCGAGTCCTTCCTCCGCTCTGTAGCTACGTGGTCTCACAGTTGCTGGCAGGCCCGGCCCTCTTCCCTTCGGTCCATCTGAGTGTCACACACATTTGTACCCTGACGTGAGCTTGAGAGAGGCTGCCTCACGGCTCGTGTCCGGATGTCCCCGCAGAGCCTCATGTGGTTGCCGGCGGGCTCCTCGGAGGTGGCTGGATGTAGGGTTTGTACTGCTGGGATTGCTTCACGTGGCAGCGCTAGGATTCCGGAGTGAGGGGATCCGCCCTCAGGGCCCTGGGTGAGGTAAGGGAGAGAAGGCGCCGTGGTCATCTCTGTGACTGGTCGCTTGCTTGCTTTTGCTGCCTGCTGCCCTCCATGAGCTGTTTCTCCCTGTGATTCCACCCTGCCGCGGAGCCCGCCCACTGCGGACTGAAACCTCTGTGATTGGGAGTCAAGTCAGCCTCTCCTCCTCTAACTTTGAGAGTCAGATATTTTGTCTTAGAAATGAGAAAAGTAACCCAGACAAGTTGTTTTTATTATTAACTATGAATTAGTTAATTTATTTTGCAGTAGTGGGGACTGAACCCAGGGCCTGCCCACTAAGCTATATCCCCAGCTCTTTTTTTTTTTTTTTATTTTGAGACAAGGTGTTACTAAACAGATAAGTTGCCCAGGCTGGGCTTGAATTTGCAATCCTCCTGCCTCAGCCTCCCAGGGTGCTGGGAATACAGGATTGTACCACCAGACCTGGCTGACATTGTTTTTATAATACTTCCAGACTTAGGTCAAATCAAGGTGTGTTATGTCAGTGGAATCTTAGATATTTCTCTCTCCTCAGAAGGGGAGCCAAGTCAGGTGATTTCAGTATCTTGATTTCCTGTAACTCCTGCACAGCTATGAAGCAGATGTGATCGCTTCTCTTTCATACTATGCTAATTCAATTTCCTACAGGTGGAATGGCAGAGCTGGGCCTGAACTCTGCTGTTCCCTCTCTCTTTTCTTTCTTCTCCTTTTCTTCTTTCCTCCCTCCCTCATTCCCCCACTATGAGAACGGAGACACACACTTGGCGTATGAAAACGTTTCCCTCCTTCTATTCAAGATAAACGAAGCATAGTGCTTTGTTAATAGTCCTCGGATCCAAACAATTAAGGAGCCCAACGTGGTGGTGGACACCTATAACCCCAACACTGGGGAGGCTGAGGCAGGAGGATCCCTGCAAGTTCAAGGCCAGTCTGAGCTATATAGCAAGACCTTGACTAAACAAAACAAAACCAAAAAACACCTAAACAGTTCAGGAGTGGCCACATTTACAAATTTAGGGGAAGCTGAGGCAAGATGTAAATTGTTTCAAGGCTTAGGCAACTGCCCTTGTTCCCAGCAGGTTTTCCTGGTCGCTGCTCCATGCCGCAGTGGGCCCAGCTCTACTGGGGTTGGATGGATGCATGTGGGTGGGGCGGCACTGGCCCCTCTCAGACCCGCTCTGCTGTGGACCCCAGAGCTTTGGCCAGGTGGCTGGGCAGACCCTGCTTGAGGCGCTAGCCTGGGCTCCCCTCCGAGGCCAGGCTCTGGTCGCTGGGGACCCCTGTTTTTTCAGATGTTCATGATGTTTTTTTTAATTTTATGAAAAAATGAAAACAAATTCTTAAATAATACAAGAATAACAATAGTTATCACAGTGCATATTGTTATCTTCAACTTAGACTGCAAGACGTAACCGAGATTCTTATGAAAAAGAAACAAACGTAGTAACACAAATCTATCTTTTCAACAAACACAGAGACATTAGTCCTATCAACGACGACACCAATTAGCATATATACCGAAATAGTTTGAAAGCAGCAGAATTTGTGGTTTTCATGCCGTCTATGGGAAGCACCCCCTGCTGTGTATTTATCTCTCTTCGGTGTTGTTCTTTACTTGGGCTTCTCATGTAAGAGGATCCATGTGACGTTCCAGCTCGTGTGTCTGACCCCTGCCCCTTCACGTTGGGAGGAGCCGCTGCAACCCTGTGTGCGGGGACAGGGAAGGGGCTAGTTTCTTCCCAGAGACGCAGCCCGGCTTAGACTTCCAGTGCGGGGACACGGGACACCAGCCCCTGACCCAGAGGGTTGTGCCAAACACTTCTGCTGCTTCCTTCAGACACGAGGTCACTTTGCAAACTAGTGTGGTTATGTCGGCTTCCCCACGAGCACCGCGGGTGTATCTTTCTCTGCGCAGAGTGGCCCTCCTCATGTGCTATGTTACCCTACTAAATTTTAAAGAATCAAATATCAAAGCATCTTTTTTTTTTTTTTTTTTATGTTTTTGAGACCAAGTCTCACTGTGCAGCTCACTCTGGCCTCAAACTGAGAATCCTCCTGCTTCAGCTTCTTGCTCATGGCTGGACACCCTGTTTGTACCCACCTGTCTCGCCTTCTTCATAGGGGACCTTCATCACAGTACCAGGTGGGAACCAGTGGGCGGGGGCAGCTCCGTCGCCTTCTGGGGCCCCCGCCCACCCTGGAGGTCCTGACCTGCACTTTGCAAGTGGCGTGGGCTCTTGAGTCTGTACTACCTTTGCCCACAGTGCTTGAGGGATCTTCCCAAGGGCTCCAGGATGCAGACCTGAGACCCTGAGAGCAGACAAAGCAGTGCGGGCATTGCGACTTTCGGGGAGGCTGGTAAAGGCTTTGGGGTGAAAAGGAGGTGCAATCCAACTCCCTCTGCCTATCCTTTGCAAAGTGACCTCATGTCTGAAGGAAACAGCAGAAGTGTTTGGTACAACCCTCTGGGTCGGGGGCTGGTGTCCCTGTGTCGCTGTACTAGAAGTCTAAGCCGGGGTGTGTCTCTGGAAAGAAAACAGCACCCTTCCTTTGTACATGCGTGCATATAATTGTGACGTTTTAAAAGTGATCCATGCACACCCAGGTTTATAGCGACACTACTCATAAAAGCTGAATCCTGGAAGCGGTTTATATGTCCGCTGACAGGTGAGTGGGTAAAGAAAATGCGTTTATACACAATGGAGTACCACTCTGCCATAAAGAAGGATGAGCTTGAGTCATTTGCAGGAAAATGGATGTGCCTTGAAACCTCAGTGTGAAGTGAAATAAATCAAACATGCAAGCTTAAACATCACATGGTTTCTCTTAGATGAGAAACTGAAAGTTTAAATAAGGAGCAAAATAGAAGATAGATATTAGGAAGTAGGGAGGTGGAGCTTTCTCAGAGGGGGAGGGACCAAGAGGTGAGGGGGAGGGGGAGGACGGAAGGGGGTGAGGAGAGGGTTAAAAGGTGTGTTATCCACGGGTGCCGACTGCACACCAGGAAGGTAGGCATTACATACTACAAAATAGACTAAAGAACAGTGAAAGTTACAGCTCTATCAGAAATTATTAGTCCATATTATGGAATCCCAGCTACAGGTTGCTGTATTGTGCTTTGCGGAATGACCAGAGTGGGTAGAAAGAAAGAAACAGACACCCATTAAATCAAGAAAGAAAGGAAAAGGAAAGAAAGAAAAGCCCTATCACTTTAAGAGAGGAAAATAATATGTCTTTAATACCAGACAAGAGAGATTTTCTCTTTTTTTATGTTCTAGGGCATTTGAAACAAAAGTGCTCCAAATGATCCACATGTGTCCAGAGCTCTGTGATTGTGCACCAAGGCGAACCCCACTATTTTTAAATCACTTAATGTGGAGAAACAATTGGCTAAACCCTGCTTGGGGAGCCCTGTGGGCCACTGCAAGCCATTCGGCTCTGTTAATAAAATTAAAATAGTTGCGGGGATAGACAGACGCTTTCCAGTGGCGACAGTGTGATGTTTCACACTGTCGGAAGGATGAACGGAAGGAGCGTGGCCCTCGGAAGGATGAACGGAAGGAGCGTGGCCCTCGGAAGGTGGAAATGCGGAAATGCGGAGCCGCCTGGGCTGTGGCTGGCCGCGGAGGCGCAGCGAGGGTCTGACATGTACTTTTAGTTTGCAATACCACGCTAATTTCCATCATTCAGCCTTCCCACTGCCAAACTGTAAAAGTCCATTAAGTGAGTGAAAGGAATATACAAATTATCCGCGGGCAGTGCAGGCTGGAGTTTCACATCCACCCTGTTATTCTACCCGCCAGTGAGCCGCGCGATCCTATTAAGGAGTAAGTGAGAAAATTATATTGCCTGCAAACTAATTGTACGGAGGACTCTGGAGGGAGTCACCGGAGCCCACCGCTCTCTGAAAAGCCGCCAGGAGTGATTATGAGTTGCTCTGTCATTCTTGGCGGCCTGGATACAAAGCTGGGAGCCCTGGGTGGGTTTGGCCCCTGCTTCAGGGGGAACTGGGGGAGCCCAGGGGTCTCCTCTGTGCCTCCAGATTTGTGTCCCAGAAAATAGCAAGCTGCAGTTCAAGACACACCATGGCCAAGGTGAGATCCTGGGTAGCGGCCCTTCTGCACTGTCCTGATGTGGTCCGCGGTGGCCTTGGGACCTCCTCTGTCTCCTTTCCACTGTAGGTGACAGAGGAAAGCAGGCGCCCAGGGGGTACCAGGGTCCAGCATGAAGCCTGTCTTTGAACCGTTACCAAGACAGAGGTCACGTTGCTATGCAGGTGCTGGGCAGCCCAACTTTAGAATAAAATGCTTGTTCTGTTCAGAGCACAGCCGGAGCGACAAGAAGGCCGGCCAAGGGTGGACTCTCATGCAAGAAAGGCTCGGGGGGAGCCAGGAGGAGAGCCTGGGAGGAAAGGCCAGGGTGCTTCTGGCGCCGGGTTACCTGGACATTAGCAGCCCTGGCGTGGCGGGGATGGACTGCTGAGGAGAGAGCTTTTCCTCCCGCAAAGAAGCCGTGAAGAAGACTGTTGGTTTGTGTACCAAGGTAGAAATAACGGGGTTACTCAGGGAGACCATACTCACCGCCCTGGGTGTCAAGACACTGTCTGTGGCTTTCCATTCAAATTGTATCATGTGGGAAACCTGGGCAGCTCTGTTATCCTTCCATTCACAGTGAAATTTTCTATTAAGATGCCGTCGGGGCTCCTGTGGCTCTGGGAGGACCCTCTCCTACCCCAACACGGCAGAGTGCAGGCTGGGCCCCAGCGTCACCTCTGTTCCCACGCTGTCACTATGCACTTGTGCTGAGCACCCCTGGCCTGGACGCGTCCTGCTGTCCTGGTCACTGCGTGCTCTGGGCTCATTTGTAAGCGCTGAGGGTTCAGCCCGGAATACTACAGAGCTCTTCTGTCAATGGCTCATCTGAAAGCACCGTTAAAATCCCCCCGCCTCGCGTTCCTCTTGGCCATTGAAGAGTTATGGAAGGCAGCGGATAGACAGGTGGTCTTTGTCATCGCGAACGGAGCACCCCCAGAGCCAGTTCGGCAATTTCCCCCTTGCTCTTTGGAGAAATGTAAAAATCTTCACGTGATTATTTGTGCAATTATCATTGGTAGATTTGGTTATTACCATTACTGAGTCACTCCTAAGTATTTTCTCCAACGTGGTCCGGTTCTTGGAGCGGCTTTTTTGTCGGTAAGGACAAGCTTTAACAACAAAAGCACAACGATGCTTCTAGTGCCACCTATATTGCTTGTGTTTTTATAGTTTAGTTTCCTTTTCTTATTCTGTTCGTACCGGGATGCACTTTTATTTCTTTTTTTTTTGGTTTTTCTCCGGTACCAGGAACCGAACTCACGACCTTGCGCTTGCCAGGCAGGCGGCACTTTTATTTCTTTAGAGGCTCTTACAGATTCTCTTTAATACTTTTCCTTTCGCTTTCTCTTTCTTTTCAGATTGCTCTCTGCAGAAGTTTTTTCTATATATTAGAATATTTCATATAGAGATATATATTTTATCTTTAATGCTTCCTTTTTGCCATGCATTTCTTCTTTTTCTTTCTTTCTTTCTTTCTTTCTTTCTTTCTTTCTTTCTTTCTTTCTTTCTTTCTTTCTTTCTTTCTTTCTTTCTTTTTGTTTTTTGAGGTTTTTGGAGGCAGAGTCATGTTATCTAGTCCAAGCTGGCCTTGAACTTACTGTATAGCCCAGGCTGGCTTCTAAATCACTGCAATCCTCCTGTCTCAGCCTTCTGAGAGCTGGGATTATAGGCATGTGCCACCGCACCTAGCTGCCAAACATTTCTGGTTTTGCCAAAAGTATCTCGCAAGGTTTTGAAAAATTAGCTGGATTTCCTTCTCCGCTCATCAATACTTGTGGAGTTGTCTTCTTAATATTGCTTCCCACGAGGACACCCGGCTCGTGGGGCACAGTGGCTATTACTGTGTTACGGGAACACAGCCATGTCCGTGGTTGTGACGACCTTGAGCCAAGAACGTATCACTGACTGAGTTTCTTCTGTCACGTACGTGCACCTTTCCACCCTGCGGCAGAGGCGGCCCTCATCCCCGTGTCTCCCCGCCCAGGAGCCTGCGCACCCGTGGAGGTCAGAGCAGGCGGCTGGCTCGCAGAGCTGTGGGGACCAAGGAAGCACTTTCTGCTAACAGGGTCTGGGAAGTTTTCCTGAGAGATCTGAGTGGAGCTGAAGTGGAACATGGAGTCTAGAAAGTAATTGTAAGAAGGAAAGGCAGGCGGAGATAGGCGATCCGCGGAGGGCAGCCTTGAAGGACACGAGGTGGGAGAGAAGGGAGTGGAATCGGCCATGTTGAGTTTCGTTCTGAGGAGCCAGAGTGGCGATTCTGGACAGGTGGGGACGGCGAGCCTGGGACAGGACATTGCCTGTGGCCTCGGGCGCAGAGTGTGCTGCTGACCGAGAACCAGAGCCCCCGTGGGGCAAGGGCTCTGCTGCCCAGAGCCAGTGTGCCCCTGGCAGCCTGGGCGAGGGCCTCCTGAGAGGAGGAGGAGGAGGGCCTGGGAGGAAAGGCTAGGGTGTTTCTGGCACCAGGTCACCTGGACATTTCCAGCCCGCGCTGACGGGTGAGGACGAGGGCTCCAACTGCAGTCTGGGACGAGCACCAGGATGCCTGCACGTGACTTCTCAGGTGCGAAGGGAAAGAAAAGCGCTTAGCATTGTTTTTCTGGTCCCTCTAAGTGGTCACTGTTCAGTCATTCCTAAGAGGACAAGGGCTTCATTTTATTTTATCTTCTTCTTCTTCTATTATTATTATTATCATTATTATTTAGTGTTTTGAGGCAGGATCTCACTATATAGTTCAGGCTGGCCTCAAATGAACGCAATCCTCCTGCCTCAGCCTCCCCACTGCTGGTGTTACAGGTGTGCACCACCACGCCCGGGTTCCAGTTTCTTTCCAGTGAAGGATAGAGAAAGTTACACAGAATGGAAGGGACACAGGGGTGGGACACTAATGCTCGGGCTCTTGCTAGCAGTACTCTCGAGGAGAAATAAAGTTCCAGGGAGGTTGAAGACACTGCAGTGAAAAGTGGCTCATGTAATGTTCAGCTTCCAGACCCTTCGTTTTCTCAGCCTGCCTCCAGGCTTCTTGGTCCCTCTGACTTCCTGCGTTTCCCCAGTAGAGTATCACCAACATTTCTGAGGAAGGTGATGGTGAATATCCATTGACACACTTAATGTTATTATTTAACCTCACGTTAAAACGAGCTGCTTTTATTACTCCACATGCCTTTATACTACTAGAATGATAATTTAGCCATACAGAGTCAGTATGTATAGCTCAAGTTAGAATGCCCAGATTCTTTTGTTGTTGTTGTTTTTTGTCTTTTTGAGACAGGGTCTCACTGTGCAGTTCAGGCTGGCCTTGAGCTCACCTTGTAGCCCAGGCTGGTCTTGAACTAGCAACGATCCTCCTGCCTCAGCCTCCTGAGTGCTGAGACTACAGGCATGTGCCCGCACGCCTGGCTAGAATGCCCAGATTATAAGTCATGAGTACCTAACCAGTTCTCGAAGTGCTGCGTGGCTAGGAAACACTTCCTGTTGCATTAGCCATTGCTGAGAGGTTGAGGTCGGTTCCATCCTGCACTCCACTAATGTGATGTTTAAGGGGAGACATCAGTCTGCGAAAGGTAGTCAATATAAATCAGTGTTCACAAAGTGTGATGAACTCTGAAATATTTCATCCTTGCTGCGGTCCTGGGAAGCCTCCATGCTAGTGACTAGGACCTGCCCATTTTCGAGGGGCTGGGATGGACTCCAGAATTGCACACCCAGAGCAGTAGCATTGCAATTACGCTCAGCCCGTCCCCAGTGACAGTTTATGCATTTGGTGTGATGACCTCCCCCGTCCCAAGAGGGCAATAAGCAGAATGCATTTTCATTAAGATACTAATGCACTTAATCACCAGGGGTGAGGCTAGGGAGGAGTGCAAGGCCGGCCAGCGCCAGCAGGGGAGAGAGAAGGAGGCCGGTTGCACAGGCAGCCCAGAGCACAGCCCACACCCTCACACTCCCTCTGAATGAAAAATATTTAAGGTTCCAATCTTCTTCCGGGTATATATTTAGCATTTCAAATACGTAGGTGTTACCAGAACTGATGTAAAGTCTAATATTAAGAATATAACTTCAGAGCAGCTTAATATTTATCACATTCCCTGGGGCCTTGAGTGTCTGGCATTAAGGATGCCAGTGAGTAACTGACATAAGGATCACCGTCACCCTGGTTGCCACTGTCCTATCAGTAAGCGTTTACCAAGCGGGGAATCGTGCTGTCAGCTTCTGGAAATTCTCGCAGCTGGAACAGTGGCATTTCTGTGCCTGCCCTCTAGGAGCGGCGAGAGCCCATGCTAACCTGCTGATCTTTTCACACTGCGGGGTATACGATGCTCTGTGTCAGGAAGACAGTAGGCCTTACGTACAAAGGGTTTAGTCACCAGAAGAAAATGTCCACATGTGACTATACAAGAATAGTTTGGCTTGGGGCTGGGGATTTAGCTCAGTGGCAAAGTGCCTGCCCAGCAAGCGCAAGGTCGTGAATTCGATTCCTGGTACCAGAAGAAAAACAAAACAAAATAAAACAAAAAAACAAAACAAACAAACAAAAAATAGTTTGGGCTTGTTTTTTGTTTGAGGCAGGATCTTGCTATGTAGTTCAGGCTGCCTTGAACTCACTATGGAGCCCATGGTGGTCTTGAACTTGTGGTGATCCTCCTGCCTCAGCCTCCCATGTTCTGGGATTACAGGAATGCTCCACCATGCCCGGAGATGTTTGTGTTTTTGTGAACATACTCTGCTTTAAAATACCTTTTGGATCCCAAGGAAAACCATATTTGCTTAGTGCTTTAGTCCACCCATGCAAAGTAGCAGCTTTCTAAAATCTGAGAGTCCAGAAGAAATTTCAAAGTAGTTATGAGCTTAAAGTTTTTTTTGTTTTTTAGAGACAGGTTCTCACTGTGTAGCTCAGGCTGGCCTTCAGCCTGCTATTGTAGCACAGGCTAGCCACCATGAACTGCCTATCTTCCTGCCTCAGCCTTCCTAGCCTGGTTATATGAAGACCTAATTTTATTTTTTTTGTTGTTTTGTTTTATTTTGTTTGGGGGAGCAGGGTCTTACAATGTAGCACAGGCTGGCATTGATCCTCTTGCCTCAGCCTCCTGCGAGCTAGGATCACAGGCATGCGTTCATGCGCTTGGTCAGTGGTGGCAGCAGCTTCTCCAGTTCCCTGACTTTTCTCACACCCCACGTGCCCGGCTCCTGGGACTTCTCTGGGGCAGGCAGCAGGCGTCGCAGACCTGACTCTTTCTGTTGAGGATGTGTGCATGTCTGGGGATTTCTGAGTCTAACGCCTTCTTTTCTTCCAACTCTGTGTCCCAGGTAACATAGAATACAGCTGCCCGGCCACGAACGAGTGCGAAATCACGAAGCGCAGACGCAAATCCTGCCAGGCGTGCCGCTTCATGAAGTGTCTGAAAGTGGGTATGCTGAAGGAAGGTAAGGGTCCGCTGGGGTTCCCACGCTTCAGGTTTGGGGGGCCGGGGTTGCTGGCCCCGGGAACTGCACCGATGCTAGAGACTCTGGGGAAAGGTGGGGTTCCAGGCGGTGCCCCCCCGAGTCTACGGCAGAATGCGCCCTGCGCCTGACCGCGCGGGTGGCTGGCGGCTCCTTGACAATGAGGAGGAGGGGCAAGGTAGGACACCCTGGTGTGAGCAGGGCCACGGGGTGGGGGACAGTCCGGCCCGTTCGTCTTCACCACTTGCAGACAGAAAAACCGAAGACAAAGGCCAGGAGGCTGCTGGCGCTGCCTGTTTGATGTTCTCCTCGTCACTAGCTCCCCGACCGGCGTCAGAGGTCCCCTTGCATTGGAGGCCGGTCTCATTCTCCTCCGGCCTTATCTTGCGGGCGTCTTTTCTACCGTAGTCTTTTTGGTGTGATATTAGAGTTCCTTCTCTCTGCTTTCTACTTGGGGATGAAAAGGACGAACGCAGATGGGTAACTGGAGACGCATAGTGGGCGCCAACAGGTTGCTTCCACTCCGAGTGAAGAAGTTGGGGGCCGGGAACCGAGCCCAGGACTCTGGATGCCATGCAGCAACTCCGCTGCTCCCAGGTCCTGAGGCTTTGTCTGGTGACGCTCACGTTTGAGCTCGGAGGAAGAGGAAGAATGCCCTTTGCTTTGCGAGCCAGCCTGGGCGCTCCCAGATATGCATTCCTCGTGCTACACTCACAGCCCCGTTTCTTTAGTTTCTCAGAGTTTAAAATAAATGTAACTTTATGAAGTAACAAAGGAAAATAAGGCCGAGAGAAGCCTGCAGTCTCAGCCCCCTGGGAGCCAGAAGCCAGAGGGACACAGGTTTTAGTGCAATCTGGGCAATGAGGGACTTAGGGAGACCCTGTCTCAAAATAAAATGTAACAGTGAAACAAAAGGTCTAGAATTGTAGCTCAGCGTGAAGGCCCTGGGTTCAATCCCTAGTATTAGGGGGAAAGCAGGAAGAAAATTAAGTTAATGAAGTATTTAAAGGTACAGTTTTGTTACACAGCAGAAACATGCTTTGCCACCTGGACGTCCCTGATAAATTTGTATATTTGGTTGCCGGTGGAGAGCATTTCTTTTAACCTAAGTCCAAACCGACCCCAGTGTGAATTCGCCGTGGGGAACAGCACTTCCAGTGGCAGTGACATCACCAGCTCTCCCAGCTGGACCATGTTTTCTCCTGTTCCAGCATTCCTGCTGCTCTGTGACCTAGGGCCCAGCGAGAGCAGTAGATCGGACTGTTGTGAGGAACACGAGTCCCTGCCATATCCACCGTGCTTGTGTGCCCGGTAGGAGCAGAGAAAACGCCCTCGGGTGCCTCTGAACATCTTCCGTTTGGCTCTTCCCTTGAAAGAGCCTTGAACAGGGGCTGGGGATTTAGCTCAGTGGCCTAAGTGCCTGCCTGGCAAGCGCAAGGTCCTGAGTTCGATTCCCAGTACCCAAAAACAAAACAAAACGAAAAAGCCATGAACAAACTTCTAATCCAAACATTACGAAAAGCCAGCCAAGAGACACTGTCAAGCGGAACATGAACGCGTTGTCCACCTGGGGGAGGGAGGAAGCCTCGGACAGGACGGGTGTGGCCGTGAGCCTTGCAGGTGCAGAGCCGGGATGCGTTAGGGCTGGCAGCCTGGCTGGGGCAGGCGACAAGGGCAGGTATGATGCTCAGGAGCTGAGCACTTGCCCGGCACGAGTGAGGCCCGGGCTCCACCTGCAACCCTGACAAAGATGAAAATAAAGCAGAAGAGGGCAGGCAGGACCTTTCCCTCTGTAGCATTTGGCACACTTAGAATTTCTCAGTTAACATGTTTTAAACTCATAGTTTGTTGCTTGGGAGTGCTGTGGATCTGACAGCTTTTTTGTTATTGTTAAAGACAAAAGTTTCACTGTTGTTGCCCGAGCTGGCTATGAACTCCTGGTCCCAAGTGATCCTCCTGCCTCAGTCTCCCCAAGTGGTTGGGGCTGCAGTTGCAGGCCACCAAGCCTGGTTTGTTTGCTGAGTATTTAAGGGCCTGTTATGAGCCAGGTGCTGTTCTAGGCTCCAGCAATCAGAAAATGAAAGAAAGGTAGACGCAGTCTAGGTAGACCTACATGAAAATGCTGAGGAACCACTGAAAAAAATGCATAGACATTTTTAAAGTGTTGGGTTTCCTTGTGACTTTTCTGTCCATGCATGTAACATTTTGGTCACGTCCATCCCTTCAGTAACCTCCTTGACTGTCCCCGCCCCCCCCCCGGGTCCTTTTATATGTCTAGGAGTCTTACCCAAATAAGCGTGTTTGACAAAGTCAAACTCAGCAACCACCTGCGAACCCACAAGACACAAGAAAGGTTCTTTCTCCTTGCGGTGCTGGTGATTGTTCACTCTCTTAGGTGAAAAACTTTGTCCTGGCCACTACCTTCAATGAATGGGCAGCAGAGGAATGAAAGAAACCTCCTTCAGAATGTGGGTTCTACTCTGACCACACCAACAAAACGCACAATAAGTGTGATTCCGAGTGTGGTATGTGGTGGACACTCTGTTTTCGCTTTTATTGTGTTTATGTTCCCATGTTGAAATGTAGAGATTCAGGGTGAACTTAGGCTCCTTCACAGAACCTGAATGAAGAGCGGTTTCCAACTTGAACACTGAGAACTTCTAAAAATGCAAATAGCTTTGCAAGTATCCCACAGGTCGTCTACCAGTGAGCACCTTCTGCAGGTTCTAGACTTGCACTTTATTTTCTTTCTTTCTTTTTTTTACTATTTTCTTTTTGGTACTGGGAATGGGACTCAGGGCCTCGTGCTTGCCAGGCAGGCCCTGTGACGCTGAGCTACATCCCTGGTCCTGGACTTTATTTTCTAAAAAATGAAGCACCTAGATAGCCGCTGCTTGTAAGGTGATAGAAACCTTGATTCCTTTGATTCTACTGGTGTAATTTGCTGGACTGATTGTCTTTCTGAGTTTAAGACGGGGAGAAAGAAACATTTCCCCCTCCATAACTTCTCCAGCTAGCAGAAGCGAGCAGGAGGGTGCCAGGAAAGGACCGAGAGGTGTGAACGGCAGGTAGCTCGGCACCTGTGGGCCGAGGCGTCGGGGTGCTTGTCTACAAGTAACACCTCCTCATTGCTCTTGCCCAGCAGCTGTTTTCCATGCCATAGCTGCCATGTCCAATATGCTCAAGTAGTAGTTTATTTTCCTTTGCTTCCTCTTGTCCACTCAGATGGCAAAATATCTGTTTTGTGGGTCCCTCTTTTCTCTCCCTCAAACAGAAGGATGGGCTCTTTCTGAGTAAATAAGGAACATTCTATTTTCTGTTGTACCTAAAAACACGCAGTGAAACGTTGACCCCCCCCCCACATTCACACATATAAATGCACAATTACATGTGGCCATTTCCTTGGGGCAAGCCTGGCTTTCTGAGCCTGGAGAGAGTGGTAACATCCTAAATGGGCCTTTATGGATGCAGAGGGCCTTTGGGCCCTCGCAGGATGTCAGAGATTGGGGTGCAGCAAATCTATTCAAAGGAGAACCTGTTCAGTTCAATTACGAGTCCATAATAAAATTTGCTGCTACCACTGGTGTGTTGACCGCAGCAGTCCGTACAGGCGGACGGAATGGCAGGGCTGGAAGCGGACGGGTAGGAATCTATTTAAACAAAGAGCAACATTAGTTCTAGAATCTGAAATGAAATCAGATTCCAACAGCTTTGATGGGAGCCTTCTTCCCTGGAACAGGTATTTTGATTCAACTCACCAAGTGCATCACAGATAAAGCACTGCCCGGGGGAATGAAGAAGGCTGCATTAAAATGGGGGTTTATAGAAAAACGAGACCTTTGTTGGTTGAAAAATAGCAATTCCTCATTGTACTGACTGGCATTTTGAATAACCGAGGTGCAGCGCTTCGGGAAGCTGAGTGTAGGTATTGCAGTTGTTTCACAGTCCTCATACTTGCATCCTTACAAATGGTAACTTCTCATTAGCCAGCGCCGGAAGGACATCCGGATGAAGTGTGCTTCATTATTCTTACCAAGAGAAATTTTGAGTCAAAAAACAGTTTCCAATGGGAGGAAAAAAGAAACCCTCATGAACGATTGTGTTGGAGAAAAATGACAAAATGCTATACCATAACAAACTCTGCAAAGTGCAGCTAAGGAAATAATAATTTGCTCAGATGCAGGTGGTAGAACTCACCATTCAGCTACCCCCAAACTCCCCTTGGCCTCTCTCCCTGCTGCGCTCTGCTCCACCATTTTTCCGTACTGTACGTCAGAGAAACCCATCTGTCACATGGTATCAGCTCCCTGCAGCGCTTTTCATTTTTTTTCAAGTGTTACTTATTTGAAAGAAAAAAAACAAGAACTAATCAAGGTCTTCCTATAAATCTGCCCAAGATTTATTTTTATTTTGCTCTCTCCCCTTGGTTATTTAAAGGCTGCCGTTGGGTCTCCTGGTTAGGTTGCTCTCTGTCAGTAGCAAGCAGAGACGGCTTGTGAAAGCAATCATCGTTTTATGTAGGCATAGAATCGCTGATCCCAGCACTGCGGGCGTTGCGCTATTTATTGGCACAGTGGCGTTCACTGTGGCACTCCAGCGCTTTCTTCCTCTTCCTCTTGCAGGTGAGCGAAAGAGGTACGTTTGCACACGAGAGTGTATTCCCCAGCCCAACCCTGCAGAGGTGGAACGATCAGACCGCTCAGGCGCAGTTAATTACTGCATGACAGGAAAGTGTGCTGTTCACTTACCTCAGCAGAACTGCTACTCAGGCTTTCTGACCTTCAGGGTCATCATCTGGAAAATGATCGTGTCACCTGGGTGTGGTGGCGCATGCTTGTAATCCCAGCACTAGGGAGGCTGAGGCAGGAGGATCTCTGTGAGTTCGAGGCCAGCCTAGACTATATAGCAAGACCTTATCTCAAAAAAAAAAAAAATCAGTGACAGTATTTGCAAATAAAGTGTGACTGTCGCAAGGTATTGCACGGGGCTGAGGTGCTGCTCTGAGGCGCAGCGCTTGCCTGGCATACCTGAGGTTATGGGTTCATCCTCAGAGCTCCCAATAAACAGCCACAGCAGGCCTGCACGCTGCAGGCCTTGTGCGTATCAGCAGTCATGGCCCCGAGTGAGGGCCGGGTCCATGGTAGCGCCTGTTGTCAGAGCCGGCCAGAGTCACCCTTCAGGGTCAGCGGGGCAGGACGCAAGCCCAGTCCTCGGGTCCCCTCCAGGACCTGCGACAGGGGCACGTGGATAGTGAGAGAGTCGAGGAGCTGGATTCTGGATGTCGTGTGTCCCTCTCTCACTGGCCTGGCTAATTCACACAGGTGTACATCAGATGCGCTGTCCTCAGCAAGGGTAGTGACCTTACAGGTGCTTTTCGAAGTGTTTTTAGGAAGCGTATCGATAAGGGAGCAATTTGTTCAGAATCTTCATGAGGAAATTTCGTTTTTAATGTCTGACCTAAAGGCAGATATAGAGAAATAACCACACAGAAAGAGAAAAAGTTCTGCAACCCAAGTAGAGGTTTTCACTATTGGGGGGGTTGGTACAGATGCTTTTAATGGTCGGTTATGCTGCAGGGAGGGTATCTAACTTACTCCTCTGTCTGGAGGGGAAGGAGGGGAGGGGTGGGGGAGGGGACTAGCAGGAGGCACCCCTAGGATTGAAGATTTTGTGAATCTCAGCCAATGTAAAACAAGCTTCTCCCATAAGCCTGATGGAACATTGCAGTTCCTTTTAGCTAAAAATTCCAGTCGTTCCGCTGCTTAGCACTGAGAGTTTGAGCGAGTCCACTGGACTCCAAATCTCCAAGTCCACACATTCGACCGGAGATTGGGCAGGTTTTATTTTAAGATGATACAATGCCCCCAGAAACATTACGCACTGTGCGGCCCCGGGCTGCCCGGGATGAGGACGGCCCTGGTGACTGCAGCGTGGCTGGAGGTGCAAACCCGCTACGGTTAGATAGACGAGGAGAGTGCGCTGAGCTCTTTGGTGAATCGTTTCTTTTTTGTGGTGCTGAGAATTAAAACCGGGACCTGCACACTGAGCTGCCTCTCAGCCCATTGATGGATTGACTGGCTAACTGATGAGTTGATGGAGATAGTGTCTTGCTAAATTGCTGAGTTGCCCAGCTTGGGTTTGAATGGGAGATCCTCCTGACTCAGCCCCACCAGAGTGCTGGGATTACAGACACACGCCATCACACCCAGCTCATCATTTTGTGGGAACTGAACATTCTCTGAGTCCTTTTCATTTTTCTAGAAGCGCAAGAACGAGGTTATTTTTATCTAAGTCAACAGAAGCGAGTGATGATGGAACTGTAGAGCAATTAATACACGTTTATACACTCGGGGACTGAAGCACTGATTAAATAGTCTGCTGTTGTCTGAGAAGCTTTCCTCCTGTATGTCCCCACTCTGCCTACTGTCTGTAGATTCTCGTAGACACTTCTGTGGTCTATATATTGAAGTGCAGTCTGTTTTGCTTTATTTCTGTGGCTTTGAAAGTTTCATCACAGAGGGCTAGGAGTGCTACCTGGCACCTTTTATCTGAAGTATTGTTACATTTTCAAAATAAAAACGTGGACAACAGAGAGGAGAAGTGCAAGCTTGTATACAATTTTAAATGCCTTCTAAGTACTTCCTCTGCGGGAAAACGTGCCATGAAAACAAATAACGTAATTATTATGGATTTTATTGACACCTCTATTTGATTTTGTATTTGATTTGACCTCTTTAGAGTATGTTTCTGTTACTGAGGTGATCAATATTATTTCTGCAGGGGCTGGGGATTTAGCTCAGCGGCAAAGCACCTGCCTGGCAAGCGCAAGGTCGTGAGTTCGGTTCCCAGTACCGGAGAAAAGACAACAACAACAAAAATATATTATTTCTGCATATTTTCCCTCCCTTCCCTTCCCCTCCCTTCCCTTCCCTTCCCTTCCCTTCCTTCCCTCTCCCCCTCCTCTCCTGCCCTCCTCCCTCCCTCCTTCCTTCCTTTTTCTCTTTCTTTCTTTCTTTCTTTCTTTCTTTCTTTCTTTCTTTCTTTCATCTTTCTCCCTTTCTCTCTTTCTTTCTCCCTTTCTCTCTTTCTCTCTTTCTCTTTTTCTTTTCTTTGTTTTTTTTGAGGTAGGGTCTTACTAAGTAGGTTAGGCTGGCCTCAAACCCGCTCAGCATGCTTCCTGCCTCAGCCTCCAAGTGTGGAATTACGGGCACATGCCATGTGCCACCATGCCTGGCATTCTGCCCACTTTTAAAGGCCTAGGACTCTAGGAGCACGGAGACTGCAGGTCAGCAGTGTAGACAGCAGAGCAGACGTGTGAGTCTTCTTGTTCAGGGTGACGTAAAAGCAGTCGGTGGGAATCTGCAATGGAAAAAGTTGCTGCTCATCATGGAAAGGGCAGAGGGCTTTACTGTGTGTCACTATCACATTAAAACTCCACTCATGCCAGGCATGGTGGCGCACTTCGTAATCCCAGCACCCCGGAGGCTGAGGCAGGAGGATCGCTCCAGTTCAAAGCCAGCCTTAACAATATAGGGAGACCCTGTTTGAAAAAACTAAAAAGAAAGAAAAACCTCCTCTCATGATAGAAATGTGAGGCCCTGGATGTTGGCTTCTGAGTCCTGGTGCCTACTGGAGGGGGCGGGGACAAAGGTGAGGTGGGTCTCACATGGCGCCCCAGGCAGCTGTGTGCTGTGGAGGTCTAGGAAGGGAAGCAGCTTGGCTCCTTCGCACGTGCTGCCCTGGGCTCCAGCCCGAGGACACTTGCTCCTCTCTCAGGGTCCTGGGGCCCCAGGTTGGGGGTGGTTCCAGCAGCGCAGGACCTGGGCAGGCACCGGTGTCAGTGACTGGGCAGTGAGTCTCAGGAGCTGGGAGCTCAGGATGGCTGGAGCAGAGATACTGTTTTTGTGGTTTTCATTTGTTTGTGTTTGTTTTGAGGTGCTAGGGATGGAGCCCAGGGCCTTGCACATGCTAGGCACGCCCTTTACTACTGAACTGGACTCCCAGACCAATTTCATCCTTCTCAGACAGGTTCTCCCTAAACTGCCCAGGCTGGCCTCAAAGTTGTGATCCTCCTGCCTCAGCCTCCCAAGTAGGTGAGATCATAGACAAGCACCAGGGTGCCCGGCAGGCACTGTGTCTTCAGAGGCTCATCTGTGCCAGTGGAAATCATTTGGAGCGGCACAGCTCAGACCCATCAAGATCCGTTAGTGTAGTAGAAGGCGCCCAACGTTTTCTCTGACCCACGGATTCTTAGCAAGCATCGACCTGAGCTTTGAGAACTCTTCCGGTAGAAGTCGTAGGAGGCGGATGCAGGCAGGAGCAGCGCACCTTCTTAGGAATTTAGGGAATTCTGAGCCCTGGGCTGCATCACTGTACCTGTTAGGTCCTGTTGTCAAGCCCTTAGAGAAGGCTGCGGGATGCGCATGCGTGCGTATGTGCGTATGTGCGTGCGTGCGTGCATCTGAGGGAGCTCACATTATACCTTTACACATTTAGTCACCACCACAACTCTGCAGTCAGCCGTCCGGAGCTCCCAACAAGGAGAAAAACGATCCCCGAACTCTCCTGCCGCAGCCGCAGCCCGAGCAGAGATTTACACACCGCGGTGAGGACTCCGAGCTCTTGGGCTGTGCCCTACCAGCAGGAGCGGCGAGGAGCAGCCCTCTTGTCTAATTACCCTTCTGCTGCAGATTTCGTATTTTAATAAAAGGGCCACTTAAAGGGTGTAGCGTTTTCTAGGTAGGCTCTCTTTAAAAAAGAAGCCTCAAGCTCCTTGGGTCATTTAGGAACAAGTGGATTTGTTTGTGCTTACACAGCCTGCTTTGCAGTTCGCCCTGACAAAATCTCTCCCGTGAAGCCCCAGGAGAAGGCACTGCAAGGTGATTTCCCTCCCCTTCTCCTCTCGAATATCACGATGCTGCCAAGTCGGAAACAGAAATTACGGGGCGGGAGAAGTGGGTTCCTCGCGCCTTCAAAAAGCAGAACAAAGAAAAGGAGAAAGCTTTAATGGTATTCAAGGGAAATATTTCTGTGTTCGGTGACAGCTAATAGAACTGCCTTGACCCCGCTGGTATTTCTTGCAGTCTGTTGTAATATTACCCTGAGAAGTTCCCTCATTAATGCTGGGTATTAAACAAAACTCCCAAGTTATAATATGCGCGATAGCAAAGAGCATATTTTTGAGCTTTGTCTTGACATTAAGCCACTTGGGAATGTATTTAAGGAACCACAAAAAGTTATTCCGTCGACAGGCGCTGTCTTACCAGATGGCGACTTCTTTTTATTTTGTTGATACGAAACCGGAAGAGTGTCTAAACATGAATAGCCAAGACTCTGAAGATAAGACTAATAAGATATCCCTGGGAGCTTCGTGTGTGTGAGGTCATCTACCACGCACTTGTGTCGGGTTTTTATTTTTTCTGTCAAGCCCGACAGGGACTGCTGGGGTAGGTATGTCCCACTTGAGGAGGGAGATTTTGCCCAGGGTGGGAGGGAGGGCAGGTTCTGGAGCAGGGCCTTGGATTCCCTGGCCCGTCCTCTGTGGTTGCTTCACATGGCTTTGCTTTGTGGGCGTAGGAACAGCCAGTATAGACTCAGCGCGGAAGTCCCCGGGCCCATACGAGGTTTAAGACCACCCCACTCTGCTTTCGAACCAGAGCTCAGTCATGTGCCGGGAGCTCTATGCCTGATGTCCAGAACCAGTTGCAGCATGTCCGAGGCAGTATGTGTCCGGCACCGAGAGAGACGTTTCCTGGAGCAAGTTCAAATTCACCATGAAGACAAGACTAGACTGCTCTTTCTGTTCACGCCCATGCTGAGATTCTGCAGATCCCACCCGAAACCAGGAATAACTCTTTAGGGTGGTGCTGGGGCTGCAGCCCAGGCCCCGGTGTATACTAGGCCGGTGCTGAAGCCCGAGCCGCGCTGCAGCCAATGCTGGAAAAGTTGCTCATTGTCTGTACACCCTGCGCCGGGGTCCTCATCCAGCAGGGTACGGAGTTTTGTTTAAGCTGAAACTGGAGCAGAGAGGAAATGTTTCCTTGTGGCCCAGTCCACTTCTGGGTGTTTCCAGGAGACACACGTGGACACGCTCCTGCTAAGGGGAGTGACCCCCGCACACTGACTTGAGGGCCATCTGCGTCGGTAGTTTTGAGACTGCGGCCACCACGTGCCACTGGGATATTCAATTTTATCCATTTCACAAATGGGGAAAATTAAAATGCTAATGTTTCAGTGGCTTTGCGTATAATTCACGTGGGTCTTCGGAGATCATCCCTTCTGCTTGCTCCCGCATCCCTGAGACAATTTTATATTTATGTATCGATCTTTTCAGTTTTTGTTTTATGGCTTATGTTCCTCAGCTCCATTATAATTTTTTCCATTTTTATTTTCTATTAATAGATGCTTGCATTACAGAATGGATGTGTTCCTTGTGGGGATTTAATGTATATATATAAATGACATGTGTAAATATATACATGTTCTAAGGTCACGGTTATCCTGGAAGTGAGGCGGCTGGAGTCTCACATGCGCTAAGCAAATGGCGCACCAAGACTTCTTTCAGCTGGCTAGCCCTCTGCGTCTGGGCCTGGAAGCCTAAGAAATGGGTCTCTCCACTCCCTCTGGGTTTAACCGGACTTCGGTTAAACATCAACCATTTATTTCAATGTGCTCGTTTCTCGTTTCTGTTTGTGAATTTACAATAAGAAGCCAGCGCTTATCTATGTTACAAATTTCTGCTCCTTTTGAATTGTATGGGGACCCCCTGCGAGGGAATCCGAGGGGTGACCCGCTTCGGCATTTGGTGGGGCCGGTGGCATCGTAGGGAGGAGGCCAGGGGACGCGAGAGCTCTGTGGGCAGTGTCTTCCGGCCGGGCTGCATTTGATACGTTTCTGTCCTTTGTCGCCAAGGCATGGGTATCTATCCACGTGGCACTGGTACTCACAGCGCGGTGCTGAAATTCAGCGCAAAGGAAAGGCCCACACCCAGTGCAGAAGGCCTCTTGAGGAAGCCCTTCACGGTCCCCAAGCTCGTCACCTTTCTGGGTGAGCCCGTGGCGCGTTCTCCACCCGCAGTGCGCCCGAGACACGCGAGACCCTCCCGAGTCCCTCGCCGCCTCTCGCTGCTCTCCTTAGTAGGTTGAGGAGCCGCGGAGCGGCTCCCCCAGGGCAAGCTGTCTGCGAAGGAACAAGCCAGCTGGCCTGGCCAAGGTTGATCAATGATGGGAGACAGGCTGGGTTCCAGGTTCCCAGAGCCACTCAGGGAGAGTAGGTCAGCGGCTTCCCCAAAGCCAATTAGCTGGCAGCCGCCTGAGAGCCGGTGCTCGCCAAATTCCCCGGGCCTGATGGCATGGTGGGAGCCCATCCTTGGGCTTCCTGGCAAACGGGGCCGGCCTGAATGGCAGATTGCGCTGTTTGCGAGCCAGCTCGGCTTTGTGGTGACCATGGCACATCTCAGGAGCCTGCCACACCTCCTCAGCGTCCGGGACGGGCAGTGCGGGCCATGCAGGCTGGTTGGGCGCAGTGAGTGACTCGGGCGTAAGGGCTTGCAGCTGAGCACCCGCAGAGAGAGGACGCTGTTCTCACCCTTCTTCTCACCCTCCTTCTGCCTCGGTGCTTGTTAAAGCCATCAGTGACCGGGCTTTGCACACAGGAAGTGTCACAGAGACCCGAACGGGCCTGTTAGGGTCTCTACTGCAGTATTTTAAAGTCCCCCTGGGAAGATCCTCTCGTTTCGCAGATGACAGTCTGCATTGTGACGCACAGGGACCTTGGGCAAAACCCAAAGGGAGACGTTTTCAGCAAGTCCCTTTGTGCGTTTCTCCAGAGATCTTACCTGGGATCACTGTCTTTTCCCTTTCTTTTCTCAAGCGTGACATTCGCGTCTGCTAAGTCTGTTCTACAGAGGACGCTTTGTCGTAATCTTCACTGCCTGGACCCTTGATCACTAGGGCTTTTAGGTAACATGGGGAAATGTGGGGAATTTAAGAATCAGAATACGTAGAGCTGAGGTGATGTGCGCGACCTGGCTTAGCTTCCTGTTCGTTTTCCCTTAGGTCTGGTTTCTATTCCGATTCCCACTCTGGGCCCACTTTGAGCCCACAGCCGCCCTGGGAAGCCGAGCCTGCTCCGCCCCTCCATCCTCAGCAGTGAGAAGTCCTCTCCTCAAGGACGGAGCCCTCTGGAATGGCTCCTCCCCAGGCTGTCCGGTTAATATGCACCTCCTGAGATGCTCCCACCTGTGCAACTTTTGGGGCACACACAACTTCCTCCCCCACCTGTCCACCCGCCCTTTCCCTTAGCTTTTTCCTTCCAACAGATTCCTCTAAAGGCCAGGTCCTTCCCCTCGCCCAGGTTGCCACTGGGTGACTCCACATGTTAGGAACTCCTTCCCCTCTCTCTCCTGACCCTCGGCCCATGGCCACCCCTCTGCTCCCAAAGTCGTTTATCTCCAGGCCTATTAAGCCTCATGGGCACCAACATTATCATAATCATTAGTATATTCGAGGCCAATTAAATGGCGATTACTCTGACCTTAGCCAGTCTTAGGTTATTATCAGTTCATGCATAATTTGGAAATATTTGGAAGGAAACTGGATTCTTGCCTCATGGTTTGATCTGTGTAAATATTTCTATCCTCTGCCCCAGACATGTGCTGCATTTTGCATATGGTCTAGAGATGGGGTGAGATTATTTCTCCCAGAAGCTGTTGTCCATCTTCCTGGCAATCCAAGTAATACACAGGAGTAAGTTCATCTCCTTTCATTCATCCATCCTTTGTTCATCCATCCTTAATTCACCCATTCAACAAATAAGTTTAGAGGGCTGGCTTCATACCACTTTTATTAAGTGCTAGAGATTAAAAGTTGAAATGGTGAAGTTGGGCATAGTGGCACATATTTTTAGTCCCAGGTAGCTAGGAGGCTGAGGCAGGAGGGTTACTTGAGCTCATGAGTTGTAGATCAGCTTGGGCAAGAGAGAGACATTTTGAAAGAAACAGAGAAAGAAAAAGAAAGAAAGAAAGAAAGAAAGAAAGAAAGAAAGAAAGGAAGAAAAGGAGGAAAGAAAGAAAGAAAGAAAAGGAGGAAGGAAAGAAAGAAAGAAAAGGAGGAAGGAAAGAAGGAGGGAGGGAGGAAGGAAGGAAGACTGAAAGGAAGGAAGAAAGGAAGCAAGAAAGAAAAAGAGAAAAAAGAAAGGAAAGGCAGGCAGGCTGGCAGGATGAGTGAGTCCTGGCCTTGAAGAGTTTATAACCTTTCATAATCCCAATGACTTCACATTGCACAGATCTCACTCACCTCGAGATGCAGCATTTATATCTTGCTTTGTCCGGTTGAGCATGCAACTTCATGTTTTCCTGAGTGGAAAGTAGAGACACAGATAAACAGCAAGGGCTCTGAGGACCAGCGGGGTCTGTGACTATCGACTGAGCCCTTGAAATATGTCTAACACAAGTGAAAAATTCAGCTTTTAACTGTATTTCATTTTAATTAAATTAAATATCTCTACAGGGCTTGGGGCTGCCCCACTGGACTGTGCAGGCAGACCCGACCGCTTGCTAGGGTGGCTGTGTTGTCTCCGGCAAGTCGCTTCACCTTGTTCAGCCTCACCTGTGAAATGCAAGTGATAGTCATCCGTGTTTAAGTTTAAAAACATTACAGTTAAAGGCGCTCTGTCGTTAATCCCCTTAGGACCCTCCCTCTTGCTTCAAACACTCCTCCCGCTGTTCCTACCACTTTCTGAAGCAGTTCTAGAAGTCCTCTTTCACGTGTGTTTGTGCGAGATGTGGTCAAAGCCGTAGTGCGTGCTGCTGCCAAGCTCCATCCAGCGGAAAGGCAGACTGTAAAAACGCGTCGTGCCCTCGCCCGTGTATTCACTGGCTCTCACCCGCGCATTCTGGCTCTTCCCCAGTGCCCAAATGACCATGAAAGGGAAAGGTTTTTAGTTGGTTCAGGACATCCAGGTGGCCAGGAGAGCGCAAACAAAGACATCCAAGAAACAGGACTCAGGAACTTCTCCAGAAAGGGACAGGAACAGGAAGGTGATGCTTTTCCCTCTTTCTTTTTTCTTTCTCTCTCTCTCTCTCTCTCTTTCTTTCTTTCTTTCTTTCTGCCTTCCTTCCTTCCTTTCTTTCTTTCTTGAGGATTTTGGGGAAGATTAATAGCAGTGTGACTTTTACTACAATAATTTTACAAATGTAAACATGGACAGTGTTACAACCCAGCATATTGTGCAGTTGTAGGAGAGTATGATGAGACATTAATATTATTAATCATAGTTTTATCACAGCATGTACATACATAACAGGATTTTCTTGATGCTTAAATGGAGTAATGTGTATAGTATTCTTTTGTTTTTTCTCTTTTTGTTTTTTTGGTCTTTTTGAGACAGGGTCACGCTATGCAGTTCAGGCTGGCCTTGAGCTCACTTTGTGGCCCAGGCTGGTCTTGAACTTGCAAGGATCCTCCTGCCTCAGCCTCCTGAGTGCTGGGATTACAGGCATGTGCCACCATGCCTGGCTTGTGTATAGTATTATTATTATTTTTTAAATGAACTACTCTTGCAGCCAAAATTTATTTATTTATTTATTTATTTATTCAGGTACCAGGAATCAAACTCAGGACCTTGCGCTTGCCAGGCAGGCACTTATACCACTGAGCTATGCCCCCAGCCCCGTGTGTGTAGTATTCTTGAGGTAGAACCTGTTACAAAATAGTACTCAAATACTAGGTAGTATCATTAATTTTTAATATTCTGTTCTTAATGTGATTCATGGAACAAACATAAACTACTTGAAAATGGCCTGTATTTTTGTCCTTTATACCATTTATGCAATGATGGTCACATAGTAGATGCTCAGTGAAATGTCTTTGATTCTTTTTTCTCTTTCCTTTTCGTGAAGACTACTTTGGGATGTCAAGTTACACTTTTATAATAGATACAAAAATAGTTTTTTCATAACTCATGGAGTTAGGAAAATAATTACCTACAAATTAGGAACACATTTTCCCTTCCATGGGGGAATTGTATTTTGGAAGTCAGGTTTTATTGAATTCATGCTGATTGCTCTAATAATGTAGCAATTGGTGTTAAAAAAGGAAAAAGAAGCCCCGAGATATGACATTGTTTTTCTTCTAACTTCCCTGTAGACATTTGATGAGATTATGAATATAAATGAGAAAACCTAGACCTGTTTGCAATCACCAGTATAAATAACTCACCCAAGACCAGGCATCCAGTAAATGTTAAAGCCAGGGTCTCACCCAGCATCTGTGGACCTGAAGCCCCCACGCCGAGCTGATGTTTTAATGAAGTCTTCTGCTTCTCCTCTTATTAATCTGACCAGTGTCAAAGGTGAGACATTATTGAAGTCACATGAAGGCTGCTGCTTCTGGCCCCAGAGACCTTGATTCCCAGGAATGGCTTTGGTGGCGGGGCTGTCACCAATTCCAGAAGCATTCCTTGTTTAGACACTAAAAAGAGCTCCGTCAGACAGAAACGTGTTCAGATTTCCGCGAAGACTGCTTGCCGCAGAACCTGCGCATTATTTCTTGAAGTCTCTGTGAGCATATTTCTTTCCTTTCTTAGAAATGGTTAGGTGAGATATGAGTTGCTCATATTTCTGAACAGCAGCCCTTCTGTGTGGACAATCACAGCTTATTGTTTAGCGGGAGAGACTCTTCCAGGGCCTGGTGTCTGTCCCCGAGAGGCCGTCGGGCTCGTTATCTGATGATTTCATTTTCAGCAGGTAGCATCCCTTTCATTCTTTGCAGTCGGTCAACAGGTCCAAATTTGTGGTCCGTGGACAAATGGATTTCTCCACAATTCTGTGTGTCTCTGTAGGGCTCCCGCAGAAGTCATTCATTAGGGTCCGGAAGGGGCGGTGTAGAAAAATAACACTTCCCTAATGGAGACAAAGTAAAAGGAGCAGAAATTCAATTCTAACGTTGTGTGCCTAAGAAATGTGAGAGAATTTCCCAGTTATCTCACAAATCTTTAACTATTTGGTTATGTGCTCCAGCAGACAAAAATCTATCAAAAGTTTTGTTAAGATAGGAAAGAACAAAATCCCCCAGCTTTTGCAAGTAATTCTATTTCTATTTTAATGCCACTCGGGAGCTGGCCTCTTTGAAAGTTCCCAAGCTTAGGAAGCTAGGAATTCATTCCTCCCTCACCTTGCTTACTGAACTTGCAGTTACAGAATCTAACCAGCAGCCTCGGTGAAGACATGGATTTTCACTGGGAACCCAAAAGGAACTGGAGCTCTAGTCAGCTGAACTCTTAAATAGTCCTGGGAGGCCACAGTCATGTGCACATCGGCAAATAGCAAATGGACGCAGGAGCCAGGGGCTGGCGCTGGGACCTTCACCTGCTCTTTTCGATCACAGAGAGAGAATGAACTCGTGGATAAAAAGTATTCCAACATGGAGCACTATAGCGCCGACACTGTATTCTTTTTTCTCTTCAGTTTTACTTTCATTTTTCTTCAGGACTGGGTATTGGAAGGACAGTCCAGGCTGAGGGAGGTGGAGGACAAAGCGATGACCCTTCAGTTCTTCTCCTGTTGCCAGATTCTAGGAAGGAGTGTGAGAGCTGACAAAGCTACAGCTTTTGATGTACTTGAAAAGCGAAGGTAATACGTTTGGAATGGTGTTAGAGACGTAGCGTTCTATATAGCACATTATTAAAATCATGGAGTCTGCTAATAATCTGGTCATTAAGTCATCAATTACTAACAAGTTTCCTAAGCCTCAGTTCCTTCGTCTGCAAGCGGTGTGAGTAATAAGGGTTATTCCCTTATTGCTGTGAAGATGATATAAAATGGTGTATTTAAAATGCTGTGAAGGATTTGCTGTGAAGATGATATAAAATGGTGTATTTAAAATGCTTAGCCAGGCATGGTGGCACACAAGTGCAATCCCAGCACTCGGGAGGCTGAGGCCAGAGGATTGCCTTGAGTGTGAGGCCAGCCTGGACTACACAGCGAAACCCTGTGGCAAAACACCAAAAAAATAAAACAAAAATTTTTAAAAGTGCTTAGAACAAGGTCTGACAAAGGGAGGCCCCCAGTAAGGGTGAGCTGTTGCTGTTGTCATCACTCTTGCTGCGCGGTGCCTGTGCTTTACCTCCCTGCACCAAGGCCGGATGAGTCCCACTTCATCTCTAATAGCTTCCTGAGTTTCCTTTTTCCCTCCAAAAAAAAAAGAAAAAAAATGACTGAGTGCTGGGTTCAGAGCAGACTTGAGCTGTCTTTGCGGTGCTTTCTCTCCTTGACTGGAGGGGGTCAGAAGTCCCCAGCAAAGCTCTGTGTGACTCCAGCCTCTGACCCTGTCCGGTGTGCGGGAGATCTGAAGGTGACAGGCAGGGTCAGCAGGAGCTGCCAGGGTTACAGGGACCCCTGGGTGAGTCACAGGGGACCACAAGCAAGTCTGTCACAGAGCAGAAGCAAAGGACTGCGTGTGTGGGGTCACTCCTCACCTTGCATTGCTGAGTTTGCCCAAGGTGCTGTCAGTGACATCTACGATCTCTTTGGGCTTGCTAACCTGCTCATCTGGGTCTAGCAGGAAGAAAAACATAGGCGACAGTTTGAAGACAGGACTTTCTCCTTCAGCTGGGGCCATTGCTCCTGAAAACCATCTTGCTGCCATTGCTTTCTGTCTCCGACACCTGGGGTTTAAAGCTGCAGGCGGCTTGGAACCCGTGTCTCCCAGCCAGGGAAGTACACAGGGCGAGTGAGTGCGGCCTCGCAGCCAGACCCCGACCGCCCGCGAGTGATGCTACAATGTCAGACCGAGGTTGGCATCTCAGCATCCGTGCCTGTTCACTGGCCTCATGGCAAGAGGGGAGGAGGAGGATGAGGAGGACCGGAAGTGGAAACCGAAAAGGAAGATGGGTTCACATACTGCCAGTAATGCGGTCCTCTGATGCCCTTAAAACCAGCCTGCTGCCTCTCACATGCTTTCTGCATGGATGGTGGCAAAGTCCCCACGTGCCAGAAGCCCTAGGGAAAGTGAGACCTCTGCAGCCCCAGCCCACACCCCTACTTTCTTTTGGGGAGGAGGACCTGTACCGTTGTCCCCTTTGTCCCTTGGCTGTTGGCTCTGTGAGTCAGAGACTGTCCCCCACCTTGGCCTTCCCTGGACGCTGCCTGCACGAGCTCGTCTCTAATTAAAGTACTTGCTATGGACGATTTTTAAGTACTGGGGCTTAATGAAGTTAGAAAAAGGATTTGGATGCGGTTTGTGAAGACTTCAGATTGTTTGAGTTTTTCCTCTGGGGAGCGCTGTGAAGTCTGGAGGCGTTCTGAATGACTTACAATCTAGTCCGTTTTGTTCATTTCAAAAATTCTCTTTCAGAGGTGGAACGCTGAGAGAAAAGCCAGCCGCCCACCTTTCCCCTGCAGAACGCTGGGAAGTCTTGCTTCTGCAGAGCGGCTTCTTGGGAATTTGCAAGGCTTTGAATACTGTTCTCTAATTAAAGGGCTGGCGTGTCTTTAATTCTCCTCGGCAGCTCTCCCCTGACCTTATCCAGAAGTTGCAAGGGAAGACACTCTTCCCAGAGAACTCCAAGCGTCCCTGTTTGGATGCTTATTTCTTTCACGCTGCCCCCAGCAAACCCTGTGCCTTCTAGATCTTTGGCTGGTGGTGAAATTATGATCTCTGTAGTTCCACGCAGATCTGTGAAGTGAATTTCTGCTCTCAGCAAACTGCTGGCTAATCCTTTCTGTAAGAGATCTGCGTAGCAGTAATTTGTCGTCAATAGCTGTAATTAGGTTTATCTACCCTTTTAACCAATACCATAATCTTTACCAGATTGTTATTGTTTGAGACATGGGGAGGAATTCTGGAAAACTAGTTTAAAGATTGATTTCAAAGCCATTGAGCCCATTGGGGATTCCTCCTTTTATCCACCCCTTATTCATTTCCCTCTCAAATATTCAAATGCTTCCTCAGAATCAAATGTCATGAAAGCGTGTCATGTATCTGAAAAATAATTAATATAATTGACAGGAACGTCGGTGTTCTGCTGAGGTGTGTTTCTCCTAATCCCACAGCGCAATCTTTACCATCGATCCAATTGTTAGGAAGGCTTGTCACTCCCCTCCCCACATACCTGGGCTACATATTTGCAGAACGCAGGGTCCTTCAATTGCAGAATATTTACACGTGCATCATGATCATCGTTGAGGACTCCTTGCCCTTCCGTGCTGGGGCACGTGTGCGTAACACTGTGTATGGGTGTGAGAGGCATGTGTGCAGCGTGCACACCACACTAGCCTGCATTCAGCGCTATATTCATTGTGTGAGTTGCGTAGAATCTTGCACAGCACATGGTGCATGCAGGCGTGGGATCCAGGCAATGGGAGTTCAGCACGTAAAGTGTCCAGGTTGCACCTGGGCTAGCTGGAGCCTGCCAGCCCCAGCAAGCCCACTGAGAGCATCTGTCTCACCACCGCCCTGCTCCTGCCGTCTCCGCGGCAGGCCCTCCGATGCTTCTGACTATGAGCATAAATCATCCACCTGTCAGGAGTTCTCGCTGCCTGGATTATGCAATGTGCCTGCCTTCATTTGGAGGTGGTGTGAGCCGAAGATTGCTGCAAATGGCTTGCATTCATTTTAATGCCATCCCAGCATTTCTTCAGCTTTAATGAGGGGATTACGGTGGTGACAATGACTTTCAGAGACAATGCAAGTCTTCAAGATTCTGGAATTTGCTTTGTATGTTGCTGATAGCTCGGTTTGAGATCTCTTTTTTTTTTTTTTTTTTAAATCCCAAATACTCTAGTGGTTTAAACATTTAGGGGAAAGGGCAGAATAGTGCACAACACCAGCTGTCCACAGTTCTATTTATAATAGTTTCCTCCAAACAGAGGAACATGAATCAGTCAAAGTGATTGCAGATCCTCAGTGACTTTCACCTTTCCCTCGGGAGTTGACTTCACACATACTGGGGAGTCCCTCCTCTTTTTTATTCTTGGCCACTTGTTCTTCCTCTGGCATGAGAACAAACAATAAAACTAGAAACTCTGCTGTAATTTTAGCTTCCCTATTTTTTGACTAGTAAGGATGACTCCAACTTTTAAAGAATCTCTTTTGAGTCATAAATTTAATCCTCTCTCTATACTTAGGATATATATGGCAAAGATTGAGGGTCTGCTTCCTCCCTTATTAATTTTTAATTAAGAAAATGCTCTAGCTATGTCAACTTTGTATGTGTAGAATGCATGTGAAAATTCAGAATTATTATTTTCTTTAATTGACCAGCCCATTCGATAGGCCCAGTTTGCAGATTCGCATAACTCAAAGGAGAAGCAACCAGGGCTGTGTTTTGTTAAACTGAGGGAGCGAGAATTTGCATACTGTCTCTGCTCCTGAATAGTGAGGGGTTTTGTGGCACCATCACTGCACACAGACACGTAAGTTGCGTTCATCAGCAGACTGAAAGGAAAGATTTCTCTAAAGTGGGACTTGTGTCCATGAGCCAAGATAGTGAGACACAACCTTATGTTTTACGATATCTTCTTTACAATATTTGGATGTAGCGTAACACAGGAGTATTAGTGGATTAAGTCACATATTAGTAGTACGCTGGACAGCAGCCCTGTATTTTCCGAAATATAGGATTCTGGTATTGTCCTAGAGTTGGAGGTAAAAGTAGGTATTGCATTTCCACTGCTTCCTCTATGTTTTCTTTTCTTCTTCTTCAAAGCCTTCAGGACCATCCCGTATGTGCTTACTTGCTTCAGACATCTTCAGGGCCCCTGTGGATGTGAGAATGACAGTTCTCTTCTGGCCCCTGGCCCGTGTCTTCATCCTAACCCCCTCCCCACCTCTTCCCCTGCCACAGCCAGAGAGCTTCCACTTTCCTTGGGTTCACATGGGGGAATTAGAATCTGAGCCACCAACTTTCCTGAAGACTATAGACATGCAGGTTCTTTGCACTGTGTGTGTGTAGCCATAGATAAATTGTATATGTATATATGTACCTATGCATATATACTTTATATGTAATGTACACATATACTTACAGAATATGTATCAAATACACATTTATGTGTGCATATGCATTTTATAAATAAGCATGTAGGTACATACCTCCATTTCCTTTGGGAAAATGGCTGAATTAGGTTTTTAGATTAATGCAGAACACACTGAGATTTGATGTACTGTAGAGGGGTAAATAAAGAAAGAGAATCACACAGTGCTTTAGAGAAGCTGGGCTTTTCTAGCGAAATTCTCGATCATTAAAGAAAATTCTTTTTTCCTCTATAACAGTATTTTGAAACATCTTAATTTCACACAGAATTCCTTAGTGTGTTGAAATGTGACAAAACATACTTTCCCAGTAAGGGGAAGGCCAGAGGTCAGAAGCGGTGCTCGGGTCCTAAAGACGTAGCTCCCCTGTGCCATTAATGTGGTTGTGGCGTTTCCTGTGCCCAGAGAAAGTGACTTGGTAGAGACAGGGTTTGAAGGAAGCCACTTCCTGTGGATGTTTTCTGGGGTCCTGTTGGCCTCAGGGAGGGAACCTGAGTCCCACACTTGGAAACTCATCCGACCACTGGGAGAAAATTAGCCTTTCGCTCCTCGCCAGTTTTAAGGTGACAGAAAAAGTATGGGAACTTTTCCTCCTCTCTTCCTCTCTGGTGACCAACGGCCTCAGCTTCCTAGAGCACGAAATGTGTTTCATCATCATTTTTCTCCGCCGTCACTGACAGATATAAATTTCTGATTTTTTTTTTCTTTATTTTTTAAAAAAGCAAACAGGAACATTTGAAGAGATAAATGCAACACAACACTGACAAAATCTGGTGAAAAATCTCACTCTTTTATCTACAGAGAAATTAGGTTTATCATCAGGAAAGCATTCTCTTTTCATTTTCTGAAAGGTGCTTTTTGACAGACCCTTTGCAGTGGACGTCACACTCACAAAACATGCTGTCACAGGGCTATTTGAATATGGTGACAGGCTCATTATCATGTTGAAGACTCCTGACAACCCTGCAGAGGGGAAATGGACAGGCCTGCCAATCAGCTGTTGAAAAGACTCCGGTTGAAATAGGGTTTTTTGTTCCAAGAACAGTAGTACAAATTGACTACATTAATTCTTTTTATTATAGCCGTGCACACTGTAGTTAAGGGCTCCGGGCTGGTCTCTATTATCAGCCCTGTTTTCAGCAGGTTTATTAGCCGGCCGTAAAAATGTGTTCCCAGCTGAAATCTGGCAGAGGTCGAGGCCTTTGGCTATAACATTTAGTTATGTGTGTGTGTTAGTTTTACTAACAGTTAAAAAAAAATAAATGCCAAAATGAAGTTTGATGGGCAGGTAGAGGAGACTCCCGACGTCTTGATGAAATTCGGTGGTCCTTGTATGGTGGAGGAGACGAATAACTCAGGCCGATACCCTGTGGTCATGAGGGAGGGCACTGAGGTCTTGCTGATCAGAGGGCCAAAGATTCCATGTGTGATCAAGATTCACAAAAGTGTCTGCCGCAACTTTATGGTTAAAAACGCAGTGTTTGCGGTGGCTTTGCCACTTTGTCTCTTCTTGGTGGTGTTGGGTGTTTTCTTTTTTGTGTGTCCTGTTGGGGGAAGACATCACCCTCCAAAACTGCATGTGTAGTCTTTTATTTTGCTGAAAACCTTACAAGAATTAAGTCACTAGAGTACAGACAACCATGAGAATTGTAAGCTGGTTGTTTTCAATTTTTAATTTTTGTGTGAGTCTCCTGACGGCGGGCGAGACTTCCCCGTCTCCATCTCAAGGGTATCTCAAATGCAATCATCAAACTCTAACCTTCACTTACAGCCAGGAGCCTGCATTCCTGAGCTTTGCATAACAGTTTCTAATGATCCTTGCTCTTCCCAGTGGAAAGACCCTTCAAGAACCCACAAGAGGAACATTAATTTTCCTCTGCCATTTGGTGTATTGCAGCATTTACACACTTGATTAGAGTCTGCTCTGGTGAAAAAAAAGTTAGCATTGCCACGGAAGAGCCAGGTTCTCCCCCAGGAGTGACTTGGATATTGGAGCTAATAAGTCCAACAGGGAAATTCTACTTATCTTCCAGAGTGAGTTCATTCTGCTTTGACTCGGAAACTGTGCTTTCGATTTGCTTCACACGGGGCTATCTCCTCTCCGTCTACCCAGCAAGCAACATTATGTGGCATCTGAACTTCTTTGGGGTACTGGGGACTGAACCCAGGGTCTTTGTACTGAGGTCCAGACCCAGCCCTGTTTTATCTCCACTAAATCTCTAAACTGCCCAGGCTGGGCTCCAATCATTGAACTTTTATAACTGGGGAGCCTGACCCTGGGTTCCCCCCTCCCAGGCTGTGTGATAGCAGTGTCAGGAATGAGTAGGTGACTAGTGCTGCATGTGGAAGGGGCCTTGGTAATGAAGCATCCTGGAGCCCAGGGAAGGGTTTGGGACTGTAGCCTAGGTGAATGAGGTATTTCTGAATGCTTTTCTTTCTCCTGTTCTGGCTCAGATTTGATTCAGGAACTCATGCAGGAGCGAGCATGAGATACGATGAACCTGCCGTGACTTCCAGGATGAATTTCATTCCTTCCCTTCCTAGCTTATTTCTGGGCTTGCCGTGTCCAGTCTATATGAAGGCAGGGACTTTTATTCCTAGATGGTGCCAATCAGGGTTGTGCCCGTCCATGCACATCTGCTCTTGGGAAGTGAGTCCCGGGGGGGGGGGGTCAACTCCAGCTGGCTTTCGGCCCGAGTCCCTCGGACGTGGTCCTGGCACCGTCTTTAAGATTTTGCTCCTCTCTTCACAGAGTGTTCATGACGAGGACAGAGAGGGCTGGAATCAGCATTCCTGGCTGTGGACTCATGTCTGCTCCAGCCTAAATCCATTATTCTAATCAGGAGGATTCCACACTCAGGCTAATCAGAGCATGTCTGCAGACAGCTCGCAGCCGGGCTCCGGGTTTTTTGTACAATTCCCATCCTCTGAACAGTTAAGGTAACATTCCCCACAGAGGAACTTGCAGTGCGTCTGGGCCACACTCACGCCCTGGAGCTGCCAGCGATTCCAGGCCCACCTCCCTTGCGACAGATATAAAGCAGAAAGCACAGGAAGAGCTTCATTCTCCTAATATTTTAAGCCTTTATCATTTAACATAAGGAAAAAAAGTCCCTTCTAAATCATTCCTATAGTGTACTCCACAATCATCAAATAATAACTTGTATTAACAGGGTGTGCTGAAAAGCTCCTGTAATAGAGAAAGCAATTATTTGCCTTTATTTCTTGACAGAGTAGCCCTTATTGACCAAGTAGTAGTCTACGTACCTAAATTTTATGCCACGTGTTTATTTCTTTTTAAAATTTATTTTATTATCTTTTTATCTTTTATTTTATGTTATTTATTTATTTACTTATCAGTTATTATTTTTTGAGTCAGGATCTTGCTATGTTGGCCTGCCTGGCCTCTGACTTGCTTCGATCCTCCTGCCTCAGCCTCCCGAGTGCTAGGATTAGAGGCCTGTACCGCCCAGGTTTATTTCCTAATCCTGCACAGCAGCGTGCTCCTTTTCTCTTGAAGCTGGCGCCGCACTGTGAACATCGGCGTTCCACTAGATGGAGCAGGGCGGAAGTGGAGCCCAGCAGGAGCAGTGTCGAGTGGAAGGTTGCGGAGGAGGAGCCCTGCGCCCAGAGGGAGAGGCAGGAGTGCGGCGGGGAAGTGCTGAGAGAAAGGCTTGGGGAGGAGCAGAAAACCGGAAGCTTTAAAAGTGGCACCTTCTACACAGGCGAAATTTAAACATGGCGAGCAGCTGGCTGGTGACTCTGACGGGGAGTGAGAAGTCCTGTTTACGACTGACCCCCGCTGGCAGCGGGTCTTCATGGGAATCCCACCCTCAGAGCTGTCTGGACCATGCGCTTCAGTCTTGGAAACCGGGGTGCTGAAAATGGGTCAGAACTCTGCTCTTGAGGTTTCCCGCCCTTCCATGGACATCCCCAGGCCCCTGCACTGCTTCGTTTTCTTACTCGGTAAGGCTCTGGAGCCTTGGCAGGGCCACTTTGCACAGATATCACAAAACCCCGGCCCTGGCTGGGCTTGGTGGTGCAGTCCTCTAACCCCACCTCTGTGGAAGGCTGAGGCAAGAAGATCACAAATTTGAGCCCACCCGTCCCGCCACCAGCATGCTTAGTGTGACCCTGTCTCAAAATAAAATAAAGAAAAATGGGCCGAGGGTGCAGCCCTATATTCAATCCGCACTCCTTGGAGTGGGCGGGACTTAGTTCAGTGGAGTAAACCTAGGGCCAGTGCTGCTAACCTTTTATGGTTTATTATTTGTTTTTTTCTGCGTCAGTGTTCAACACTGCTGGAGACATCAGAAACTGCTCAATTGCTGTCTGTCTCCAGTTTGTCCATCAGGTGACCTGTCAGCCTCTTATTTTTTAATTAACAAACGTCCTTTTATAAAGCCCTTATAAAACGGTGCTGCATTATATCCCTAAAGGTTGCCTACCCAATCTTTCTGCTCCTTTTAATATGACAAAAGCTTGTCCTGTATGGCTCATGCAACTCCAATCCCTGGATGTTTTTTCATGAATAATGAATGAGTTATTATCTGGGTTGACTCTTTCTCTTTACTTACCTAATTGATTTCTCGGCATAATCTTGAATCTGACACTTAGCTTTAATATATTTAAAGACAATCTTCCCAGATGGGTCCTTGTGTGGTCCCTTGTAAGTGGTGTATGTTTCTCAGGGTGGAGGCATCATCTAATATACTTGGTCTTCGAGTCACTGTAGCCACTGTGGAAATTTCTGATCCACCTCTGGGCTCCTCCTTCCCTGGAAATGTATTAATTTAAGTGTAAATTTATTAAGTCACATCATTTGAGAGTGATAGCGCGGCAGGCTGTGAGTTTGCTGAGGGCTCGTCATTCAGCCTCGAGTTCTTCTGAATTTCCTGGTGGCCACTCCAAGTGTTTCTCACCTGAATTTCTCCTAAAATTTTGTGAGGGACACATATGGGATCTATGCTTTATGGAATCCTGTTTCCCCTCTCCTGGGTTATCTAGACATGGTCCTCCCAGGGTTATTGGTGTTTCTTCTCTTCTCTTCTCTTCTCTTCTCTTCTCTTCTCTTCTCTTCTCTTCTCTTCTCTTCTCTTCTCTTCTCTTCTCTTCTTTTTTTCTCTTCTCTTTTTTGCTTTTTCTTCTTCCTTTCTTTCTTTTCTTTTTTTTCTCTCTCTTTTTTCTTTCTTTCTGTCTTTCTTTATTTCTTCTTTCTCTTTCTCCCTTCCTCCCGTCCTTCCTTCCTCTCTCTGTCTCTTTCTCTTCTCTGTCTCTGTCTCCCTCTCAGCACTAAGGATTAAGCCCAGAGCCTTCACACTGAACCACACCCCCAGCCCCTTTCTTATTTTCTATTTTGAGACAGAGTCTGTGCCATCATCAGGTTGCCTAGCCTGGGCTCAAACTTACCATTCCCTGCCCTGCCCTCCCAGAGCACTGGGATTCTAGGTTCCCTTGATTTCTTAAAGATTGAGGAAAATACTTCTTTAGTTTCCTGGGTCCATTATCCTAGCAGTCTGGCTGAGATTTCCTTGAGACTAGAAATTACACTTTTAATAAAGTGTATATAGATCTGTTTTCATTACTTTGTGGTTTCTTTGGGTTCATGCCACCCTTTGATGGAGGAAACAGGAAAGGAGAAGGGCAGTGATAGAGCTCAACCGTTGCGGGTCAGGTGTTGTCACATGCGGTGAGCAGCCCGGGCTCCTGGCTGTCACAGGCGGCCACATTAGCTGACTTAAGTGAGTAGCAGCAGCCTCTGCAGTCAGCGGGGCACAGAGTCCACAGGGTGGGCAGGGCGCTGGGAAGCCAGGGGCACTGTCCCAGGGCATCGTCCTGAGGACCTTACTGTGGCCCTGTGAGTACGTTTAGCTGCACTGTCAGGGCTTCCTTGGCACCCTGAATTGACTCAGAATGTTTCCATTTCACGGTCACTTTGACTCTGGGGGAAGAGCCACAATATGTATAGTACCAGATCCGGTAAATAAGGTAGGCAAGGCTACACCATGATGTCTTTACAAAGCTGCCTTTCCATGGGGTGCCATCAGCATTCGCTGTGTTTTTGATCACACCTCATGAAGACACTCATGAAAAAGGACTTCCTGAAGTCCTGCAGAAAGTGGCAAGAATGATGGGATGAGTGTGTTCAAAACTGGGGAGAGTTTTTGGAGGGGGATTCATGACAATGTGTTTTTCACCATAGTAAGCTTCTTCAACTGTAAATATTCACTATATATTTTGATCTTGTACTAAACATAGACATTTTTCTTGCGGGTGGGGAGCAAGACAGTTAAGACAGGTTGGAAGATATTTGTTGCCTTGATATCGTTCCTGAACTGTAGCTAATTTGAGGATATATTTCTCATTCATCAATTCTTTCCTTCCTTTTGAAATCTTTCATTTGTTCTCCCTCTACACTTTGCTTGTTGAAATCTGGGGCATGCAGCATTAGATAGGTTTTAGGGGACCTGAGGGGTGTCGAGCTTGACTTCGTCCCATTCAGTGATACAGAGCCCTGCGTAAAATCTTTTGCCTCTCTGGGATATGAAGCCTTCTCCCGAAAACAGTAGAATCACCATCCTTGCTTTGGAAAGTGATTGTAAAGCTAAAGATAAAATATTTAAAAGTTCCTGGTGTATAGTAGCTGTTCAATAAATGATCCCTTTAGGGCACCCTTAACCATTTTCGGTTCTGAAGACACTGCAGTCTCTTCAATTTTAGCAACTTTCAAACATAATTAGATGTCTGAAAACCAATTTCCTTACTGGTGTCATGCTCCTTTTTTAATCTTTTCCACTTTGAAAGCAAATTTGTAGCAGATCTGGTTTTTCTTTTTATTTTGTGATCGTTTTAGTCACACATATAATTCACAGTTGTAGTCATAGAGCACAGCTTATTTCTTACATGTACTTTGGTACTTTTTAAATGCTGTGCCATTAAAATTAATGCCATTATTCACTAAACTGTTTAATTCCTATTAACATTTATATTTTCTGGATTTTACATTAAATATTAGATTATGTTACATACATGTTTATGGCATAATCTTTTTTGAATAATTTCCTTATGTTAAAATCATAAAGGCAGGAAAACTGGACCAAGCCTTATGCGTAGTTTTATAGTTGTTGATATGATGCAAACAGCACTCTGAATTTTTAAAGATCTGTCTCTATAAACAAGGCTAGGCCTTATCAGGCCTACCTTTTCTCATGATTATGAGCGTACATACCAGTGGTTCTTTCTTGCTGGGGAGAGTGGCCCTCTGAATTTCCCTCACCTTCTCTTCCACTTTGGACATTATATTGCCATGCAAATTGGTCATGAATTTAAACATTTTGTGAAGACCACAGCCACAGTGAGGGTCCCCTTTGTGCACCGAGAACTGTAGTTAGGGGTGGGTGGTACTGCACCTCACAGCACTAGGAACCCAAGACAAGGAGCAGGTTTGGGGTAGAGAGGGAGAGGGGTGCATTTAGCTGTGACACAGAGTTGAGCCGGGCTGGGAGAGCAGGGATGTCCGTACCCAGACATCCATATCCGGCAGCAGAGTGCATGCTGGGAGAAGCCATGGCACTGTCACTGGACGGGTGGTAACGGAAGCCTTGGGGAAATTTGTTCAATCACGAGATGGGGAGTGAGTTCAGGAGTACAGGAAGTAGAATCTACAAGAGATGAAGAAAGGGGTGGGGAAGAAAGCTGAGTAAAAATCCTGGAGAACCTGGGGCGCAGAGGCCAGGGCAGGGGGTTTGGAGAGGAGATGGTTGAAAAGTGGCAGGTGTGAGAGGTCCCTTGAAAAAGCCAGGAAGGGTCTTTGGGCTTAGCAACAAGGAGGGCAGGGCTGCTTCGACAGGAGTCGAGCTGAGAATGGCGAGGGCAGAGAAGAGCTGGTGATACCGTGAGGAGCGCATAGGGGTCCTGAAGGGAATGGGGGACTTGCCACCGTCTGGTTGGGGGCGTCAGGGGGAGACGGGGATAGGAAGGGGTGCAGAGGCATCGGGGAGAGAGGAGAGTGTGAGAAGAGTGGCTGAAGAGTATCGATAGCTGAAATGATTGTCACTTCTCACACCACGTACCCTTCTGAGCCTTTTACACGTGTGTGTGCGTGTCAGTTCATTAGCATCACTCTTTCTCTTCTTCCTTTCTCCCTCCCCTCCCTTTCTTTCCTTCCTCCTTCCTTCCTTCCTTCCTTTCTCCCTCCCTCCCTTCCTCCCTTCCTTCCTTCCTCCCTCACTTCCTTCTTTCCCTCCTCCCTCTCTCCTTCCCTCCCTTCCTCCCTCCCTCCCTTCCTCCCTCCCTTCCTTCCTCCCTCCCTTCCTCCTTTCCCTCCTCCCTGTCTCCTTCCCTCCCTCCCTTCCTCCCTTCCTTCCTTCCTTGGTACTGGGGATTGAACCCAGGGTCTTCACACAGAGCTACATCACTGCTCTTTCTTGTATTTTATTTTGAGACAGGTCTCATTAAGTTGCTCAGGCTGAACTCGAACTTGTAATCCTCTTGCCCCAGCCTCTGAAAGTGCTGTATTACAGGCATGCGACACCATGCCCAGCTATTCATTTGACTTTTACAACAACCATGTGAAGTAAATAATATTAATTTCATCAGTCTAGATGTGGTGGCACACACCTGTAGTCCCAGCACTCGGGAGGCTGAGGCAGGAAGATCAATACAAATTCAAAGCCAGCCTGGGCTACATAGGTGAGTTCAAGGCCAGCATGGACTGCATATCGAAACCCTGTCACAAAAAAAACCCATTACTATCTTTGTTATACAGGTGAAGGTAAGGAAGCACACAAGTTAAAAGTCTTACCTAGGGTCACATGAGTTTTAGGGGCTGGAGCTGGGATTTAAACCCATGCAATCCACTCCAGAGGTTAGACCCTAACTACTAGAATATGTCTCCTCTGATATCATCGAGTCTGGCTACCTAGGATTTCATCTTTGTGTTGGGAAGTGTGATGTTTGCAGGTGAAAACATCATAAACACTACAGCACTGATATGCTATGGAGAACTCCTGTTACCATGGGCTTTTTTCCCTCCAAAAGAGCACCAGCACAGGGTCTGCATGGAGATGAGTAGGGTGAAAGTAGTCACAAGGTGCTGTGAGGATAGGGGGTACAGAGTGATAGCTGGGTGAGCCCAGCTTAGAGAAACATCAAAAGACAGGTGGGTTAGCCAGGTGTCGTGGCACACCCCTGTCATCCTAGTACTCTGGGAGGCTGAGACAGGAGGATCACAAGTTTGAACTCAGCTTGGGCAACTTAGTGAATTAATGAGACCTTGTCTCAAAATAAAAATAACAAAGGTCTGAGGATAAAAAAGAATAGCTCAGTGCAAAGGCTCTGGGTTCAGGACCACATGGGCGCGTGTGCACACACACACACACACACACACACACACGCACACATACAAAGGAAGGCAAGGAAGGAAGGAAAAAGACAAGCACAGTCATCTAGACTTGGTGCAGCTCTGAGGCAGCGTGGGTTTCTGTGGAAGAAGCAGAGCCGGAGTTTAGGGGCCCCTCCTGCCGAGGAGTGACAGCAGGGAGGTGGAGCTGTGTCAGCCGCGAGGTGGGCACATAACGCGGTGCCGGTGAGGGAGGCTGCAGTATTGAGAGAGAGGCACTGACTGAGGGGCTGGAACAACGCAGCGGGATGCAGTGATTTCCAGAAGCCGTGAACGGTCCAGGGAGATGGAAATGGGGTGTGTCGTGAGAAGAAACCCCATTCACTGAAGGGCTGTGCGGGCCTTTTTCTCTCCTGATAGTGAACGTGGACTCTCATGACTTTAGTGAAGGTGCGCTGGGTCATAGGTAATAACGGGGCATCCAAATCAAAATGAGTTCCTAGCGATTCAAAACATGCAGCCAGCAGGTCCTAGTGGCACATGCCCGTCATCCCAGCACTAGGGAGGCTGAGGCAAGAGGATTGAGGCGAGCCTGAACTACATAGCAAGACCCTATGTCAAAACTAAAAACAAAACATGTGAACATGCGGCTGGAATCTCGGTAGGAACGTTAGCCATGGCAATATTAATGTGAGGGCCGTAGCGCAAAGATAAGAGTTAGGTCCTCTGTTAATTCACGAGTAGCCTCAACTGAGAAAGGATACCGTTTTTTTCTTGTCTCATCGCCCTGAAGACAGGTGTGCTGAGTATTCATTTTAGAGCCTGTTATATGCCGCAGATAAGGCATAAAGACGTTATTTTGATCAGCTGTCCTCACCTATCTCATGACACTTTTCGAGAGTGACACTGGGATCTCAGGGTCACGGCTGCGGCTTCCTGTAGGTCACTGCTTTTGCACCTCTGGGAAGTTTTGACAGATTTCTTAGAGGTCTGGTGTTATTTCTGCGCTGAACTGTCTGCTATTATTAGACACTGTTAAGTATCTGGGCGCTTTTTCAGTGCCTCGCTGATAAGTGAACACGCTCTTGGCATTGCTGGCCAGGAGCATACTCGAGTCCCTGTTAAGGGTCCTAGGAAAATGTTTTCCTCTTGGGGCCTCTGGTGCCGTGACACCCCGCTGCTTAGGATTTTTGGGGGAAGGAAACCAGTGCCGGCATTTGGTGGTCACCCGCAGGGCTCCTGAGCCTCCCTGGACATTTTTCTATGGCATAGCAGAAATGGTATCATCAGCATATTTTGGAGGAAAGGAGAATATTCCAGATCTTTTCCAAATATTATCAGTCTGAGGCTGCAAACTTGGCTTGGAGAATTTGAGCCATAAACAATAACCCTTCTGCCAGGTGTGCAAGGGTACGCCTGTAATCCCAGCACTTGGGAGGCTGAGGCGGGAGGATCGCTATGTAGTTCAGGCTGGCCTATAAGTCATCGCAATCCTGCTTCAGCCTCCTGAGTACTGAGATTACAGGCATGTGCTTGGCACTTTAATGCTTTTGACTGATGCTATGTTTAATAATAAGTTGCACTGAATGGTGACCATAGATGTAAATATTTTCAGTTACTAGACAAAACGGAGGGATATTTTTAAAAATGATATCTTCTGTTGAAAGTATTTAGATTATCACCCTGCTTCATTTCCGTGTCTTTAAAAAGTACTTTTTCCACCTAAAAACTGGAGCATTCTTCTCAGAATACACAAGTAATATATTTGAGATCTCAAAAAGCTCAGATCAACATAGGATATTTTGAAAAAGAAATCTGTAACCAGAGTGACCGATACACATTTAAATTCCAGGGAAATTCTGAGCTTATAAATTAAGTTTATAAAAAACAAAACACTATGAAAAATGTAGCATATCAGTAAAATAATTATGTGCAATAACTTATGGGAAAGGAGTGTGCATACAGTATAGATTTTGTCTTTGTTATTCATTGGAGCTATTTAATAAAAAGAGAAACATGTCGGCTTGGCTCTCATGCATGTTAGGTACGGACTCTAGCCCTGAGCTGCATCTCCAGTTCTGCATTTTTCTTAACACCTGTTGTAGTCAAGGTTTGCCATTGATGAGTTAATACAGGATGCATAACGTATAGGATCATTTTATATTATTCACCCAAAAAGTCAGATGCAGAGGAAGGAGTGCAAGAGAGCTGTCCATGTGCTAGAGACCCAGAGAATCCAGCTGAGGGCATAGATTTCACAGCAATGTCCACATGAGTCCACCTGGAGGCCTAGAGCCCAGGACGATGTCGCATGCAAGTCTGTATCAAGATCTGCACTGGGAAGGCTCAAAGGTCAGTGGTGGAAACTAGAAAGTCTGCACCAGCAAGATGAAGGATCTGTTCCAGCAGGCTGAGGGATCTGCACTGGAGCCAGGAAGTGATGCTCAAGGTAAGGACCAGAGCTCCCTCGCAGAGAACCACAGCCATCCTAAGCCACAGCAAGGACCTAAGCTCTTCTGATGATGAGAACAGCTGGGTTCATATCAGGAAAACCAGTGTCACAGTCTTCTCCAGAAGCATCAGCAGCACACCTCCTCCCCTCCAGTTCTCCTTTTATGCTGCTGGCAACAGTCCTCAGCGGGCCCTCCACACCCAGCACCACACTGCCTCAATTGAGCTGGGTGTTCCAAGTGGCCCATTACTTAACCCACCACAATACCACCGTGGACAAATTACTATATATATAGGCCACTGTGGTCTGCACAGGGAATTTTAGGTGTAGAGCTTGTGCCCCTAAAGGGAAGATGGGCCATTTGAGAAGGATCTAAGAATACCTGGAAGACAACTAACAATTCATAGTGCATGGAGGGGGTTCCATGTAAATCCAGCGGATACTGGCTGTCAGAGTTCAGCCCCTGGGCTTATTAAAGAGGACCAGAGTACCTGGAGAAGTCCTTTACAAGTGGCATTCCTACTCTTCGTGAAGATATGTTCTTAGAGTCAGAGCAGTTAGGAGGAAGGGCTTCCTTGCAGTGACTGCTGTGGTTCCTGACTCTCCCACGCATCCTGACCCTGCGATTTCAGGGCATGGTCAGTAACGGTCGGACTGGAGCAAGTTTTCCTAAAAAGTGAGATTTAGAGGTAGGGATGAAAGACATGGCCTGAATTCCAGGCCAGGGAGTCATCCCGTGTCCTGCAGGCTGTGGTCACCCAGGAGAGGCCTTGGAGCCAGAAGCCGCTGGTGCATGCATATCTTCGTGGCAGAGTGGAGAGAAGAAGGCACAGGGTCTCCCAGTACATGCCTGCAGGAGTTCCCCATGTTAAACCACATGCAACTAGCAGCAGTGGGATGAGGGAGAAAGAGATGGACTTGAGGGACATTCCCAAGACAGTGTTCACCTGACCCAGAGCCTGCCTGGATTTGGGAATATTGTTGGAAGGAGCAATAATCACTTCATCAGGAAAATCAGCAGAGCCATCTGTTGCAATAGATTAATCCCCATATGCCAGCAGTCTGCAGTTCTGAGCAGAAAAGCCAAGAGGACTTTGGAGAGGGAATTTTGTCTTCTGTGGTTGTGATCTGTCCCAAGTACCCTGATTAATTATGAGGGGAAGACAGTATGGACAATCACGTTGGCTGGAGGCGAGGCGGTGCTGAAGGAACCATTCTTTCCAAGGGACATGGCCTCCCCATCACACCATGAGCCACGGTACGCACTTTGTCTACCTCCCGTCCCACCACCTAGCTGCAAAACGAGAGGCTACGGCCAGCGACGGCCTCTGATGAGATGTATGGAACGGGTGACAGCAATTACCGTGTGTGACCTGATATAAACACCTCTTTGTCAGCACGTATCTCTGGGTGGTTTCTTTGAGCAGTGCTATGAGCTAGACAGGAACAATTTTTCAATGAAACATAAAGAAAAGAAAATTCTTTAAATGGGATAATAAATTGGACTTTTGCCCGTTTGGGTAGGGTAGGTCAAGGGTAGTACTTTGAGTACGTTAGCCTAGAATGAGTAACCAAGACGTGTACGTAAACATCACTTATGGGCCACTTACATTAGGTTTCTGCTGCAGATACACATCCAGCACTGCTCCCAGGGTCTTATCCATATTCATGGCTGATATAAAAGCAAGATGGGGTGGGACTCTTCATCGGAAAACACCTTGTGTCTTGACATCTGGTGTGCGAACATGATGTCGATATTGATGTTACCTCAAGGAGCAGCAGACTTCGGGTTGGGGGAGGCAGACATGTTAGAGACCAACCTTTTTCTACATCTTTAAACTTCTGCTCCATCTTGAATGATTTTCTTAAAATGAGAATATATACATAGAAGAGACGTTCCAGTTGGTCATGGTAGATACAAGTCAAAGATCAGGGCGTGGCCATGTCTTACCTCTCAGGTATATACATTCTTCTAAATACTTCTTTTTTCCCCTCTGGGTTAAATGAAATACAAATCACACATTTTCACACATAAGCAATTAAGTACTTTTTTTCACAGTGTGCACATGGAATATGAGAGGAGAAGGGAGGATCAGTTAAATAGTGACCCCGATATTCATATTCATTGTTAAGAATCGGCTTTATTGGTTCTTTTTATTGGCTTGTTAGTCCTTTCCTGCTACATCCTTCTCCAGACTCTGAGAAAATGAGCATTCGAATGAATGAGTAAATAAATGGGGTTCTCCAAGGACAGCACAGCATTTAAACTAGCAGATTGGCCCTGTGTGTGGAGGGAGACTGATCGAGAATATATTCGATAATAACAATAGTGTGCAATTAGAGCTTAGCCTGTGCTCTGCGTGTTTCATGTGTATTATGTCACCTCATGCTCAAAACAGCACTCTGGATTATTTCTTTTTAACCCATTTTATGGTTGAGAAATTTGGGGATAGAGGTATTAAATCATTTGTTCAGAATCACACAACAGATGACTTTCAGAGCTAGAAATCAAGCCCTCGGAGCGGGTTCTGAATGCAGACTCTGAGAAACTCCACTTCACTCCTTGCTGGGAGCAGTGGAGCACCGTGAAGTGACAGGAACCAGCCTCTCCACATGACCTGAGACGGGGCTTCCACTACTGAAGGGCGTTCTTTTTACTTTTGAGTTGTTGGAAGAAAATAGATGAAGACAATGTGGACTTGGGTTCCGGAATGTTTCTAATTCACATTGAGCGAGCATTTCAATCTGAAAACACCCTGAGGTATTTTGGCAGCCAAGTATTTGCAGGGAAGACTGAGTGTACAGGCCTCTGGATACTCGGTGTGCTCTGTGGATTCTTCAGTTCTCAAGGTGTTTCCCAGGCGTCTGTCAACTCTTCAGCTAAACGGAGCAGTCTGGATTGTGAACAGTGGAGTCAGGTTTTAATATTAACCTCAAAAATATGACTGGAAAAGTGAATACTGTGATACAGAGGAAGGATCTGTGATACACAGCAAAAAAATTTTTGTGGCCGTGTGTTGAGGTCCCTTGTATTTTGGAATAGTGCGAACCTTGCAGCTTGGTGTTAACCGTCGTTTCTCAGAAGAAAGTTACCCTAAGTGTCACGCTCCCGTAGCTGCCATATACATTTTGCAGACGCCTCCTTACTTCACGGCTTGGACCTTATGTGTTGTTCATTGCAGTGGGAAGGCGGGAACATGGAACGAAAAGGGTTTTCTGGTGAACTTTCATCCGCAATGGAAATAAAGGCGGCCTCAAGTGGTTTTGATCGCGTTTTCTTTCTGGAAACTTGCCATTTTGCTTCACATTTAATATCTTTATGAATTTCTGATTATATGAATCCCCCCCACATACCCACATGCAGACATATGTACACCTCCCACTAGGAAGTCTACCACTTTGATTTCATGTTAGATTTTTGGAAGCGGGGAAAGTAGCTAAAGACTCATGCAGTAGGCACAACTGTTTTGTTTGAGGTGGGAGTTCACAGATCTGAATGCCAAATTAATTTCCCACTCCTGAGCTGCCAATCCCGAGAGAGCCCATAGGGTTCCATGGGTGTGTTTCCCAGTAAATCGCACATCCCTAGAAAACCAAAGTGACCATGTCAACAGCATGGCTCTTCTCAGGAAGCTGGGTTGTTGATTCTGGGCAGCCTGTCTTTCCTGAGTGTCTTCATAGCGCTCTCTGAGAAATTCTAGCAACCAACTGCTCACTCAAGCCTGCTGAATGTACCGTGATCAACTTAAATCGAAATTCCGCCAATGCATGTAGGCATGTGCTCTACCTTGTGTGGGTGCACATTTAGAGAATCGTGACTTCGAACGTTATTTCCTTAAGCATTCTAAAATGCTGTGAAGAGTCAGTCAGTATAATCAACATGGAAATCCTGAAGGACTAGAACTTGCATAAATGCTGTAGAAGTTTGAAAATGAAAGTGAGCCTCCTGGTGTGTGCATACTTCCTACAGGCTTCAGAACAGTTAGATGCCTATGGCTAGTTTATGCATCTGTAGAATTAGGTGCATACATACGTAAATTTTTAGCTGAGCAAAATGGGATATTGTACCTACCAAATAAGGCCAGGATCAGATCAGTTTCTGGAGAGCCTGCCTGGTGTATTCTGTTCTTTATCCATCGATTGAACCCATGCTTCCTGGGCAGAGGTTGTACAATGCTGTAGCTCTTCCACAAAAGCAGAATAAATGAATCAGTGCAATTCACCCCACTACTGGGAAACCAAGCAAGTCCATCAGGGCTGATCCATAATGTGCCTGTTCTTTTGAGGGCAAGTTTAATTTTACTCTCAAATTCAATGTGATTTTGCTATTACCACGGAAGTCTTGTTAAAATATGTAAATAGGGCATTTGCTAAACTGTCTTTATTTAGTGTTCTTTTAAGTGATCATAAAATTTTAATGACTATTATTACTGATACTCTAATAAGTACTTCAATGAATTTTTTTGATGGTTAAATATAATTTGTATGTGACTCTAGAATCTCAATATGGGGATTTTAATATTGAAGTATTACCGTGAAATATTCATGTCATCAGCCTCCATATTGCTATACCATAGAATAAATGCATGTTGATTTGAACTTAAATCTTTCTGACAGTCAATGGGTTTGGGTGTCACAAAATCTTGTAATACATTAGCCATTCAGCTGAGGGAAAGTGGCTTGCATTTTGAGAGTATTTCTAAGTTGATGTTAAAAGCCATTTTTATTTCTAGCCAAACCGGCCCTTGCTTTGCAGCCTAACTTTGGACGTAAAGGTGGGTTACTTGAATAGAGAAATAGCATTCATCTTCCAGGGGCAGAGCATCTGGGCGGGGAGGAGGCCGAGCTTTCCTGTTATCAAAATGCCTTTGTTGGACTTAAGGACCATAGTCCAAGACCCTTGCTGAATCTTCACGTGGTTTGCATTCTTTTGAACTCTGCTTTCTGATACTCAGAGATGCCCCACCCCAATTATCTTTTTAAAGGAAGACCAGCGGTTAGTGGAAACGTTTCCTTTTCCATGCCAGTGAATAGCATCAGGCTTAGCACCAAACAGAGCAACTTGTGACACTGCAGTGATGCAGACTGTGGGCTGGGGGACAGGTTTCTCGCAGTGTGACTGGCTGGGCTTTGTGTTACACATCATGAGGTGTTGTTTATACTTTACAAATGGTGACACATGCTTGTCACCTCCAGCCACCCTTCTTGTAGTGGCACACTCAGGGGGCCTTGTGAGGTTAGTGTCAGCCACGTTTGCTGTTACGTCCTGCCTCTCGCCGGTGGGATGGGAATAGGGGAGCTTGGGATGGCTGCTACCGGGCCAAGCTGCAAGTTCCCGAAATTCTTAGGGTAAGGGAAGTGAAGACAGAGTAGACATCCGATCCTAAACCCGGTATGTGGCAAAGAAACAGGTCTGCTGAGTTTTGTGTTATGAAAATGTCATCTGGCAGACACAGCAGGGCAGTTTCATTTGGAAAGATCTTTACCTAGACTGAGAGTCTTAGATTCCATTACAAGAAGAAAAAGAAGAAAAAAACCCAAGGTGACAGGAGAGTCCTGCGGGGAAGAGCTGTCTCTGCCTGTCTCGGGGAATCTTGGGGGAACATTTATTCTCATCCTGAGGCACAGGGAAGATTTTAAAGTTAATAATATTTCTGCCACCACACTCACCCTCTTCCCTCCCCTTGTGCTGATAGGCAGAGGTTGAACACCCGCCCTTCATGCCCAGTGTCTCCTGGAGAGTCCAAGGCAGGAAGTGCTTTCAGAGTTCAGAGGGAGAAGGAGGAGGAGAGGGAGGGGCAGGGACCAGCCAAGCAGGGAAGGCCTTGGCCTATCCACAGGCCACAGACTGAACAAAAAGCCACAGAGTGATCTGTCACTGAAGGCCAGGTGACAAGCCTTTCTCATCACAGTGGGCGCTGAGCAGCACATTCCAGAACATTTGCATTGATAAGAATTTAGAGAAATAGATGAAAGGGGAGGCCATTGGTCTTTCTAACATTTCTTTTTGTTGTTTCTTTTTTGGTTGGGACAGGGGCTCCCTATGCTATGTAATTCAGGCTGGCTTTGAACTCACTGTGTAGCCCAGACTGGCCTTGAACTCACAGTGATCCTCTTGCTTCAGCCTTCAGAGTGCTGGGATTACACTACCACACCAGCCACCAGGCCCAGCTGACATCTGGTGCTTTTTGACTTGGGAAGGATTGCTGTGAAGAGAATTTAGTTACACCTTCACGTTCATAGTCAGGGCACCAAGTCCCCCTAGTAGTTCCCAGCTGAAGGTCCTTCTGTCACCTGCCACTGGCACCCTACTTTCCACAGGGAGGGCTTCCGCGATGCCAGCCCTCCTCCTCCGTGCAGGTCACAGTGGCTCGCTGTGTTTGTGGCTGTCCCCTCTGGCATTCACTTTGATGTGTTGCTGACAAAGCAGGGCTGCTGGGCACAGGCCCTGGAACCATCTTTGAGGCCAAGGTGAAGACCTCACCTTTACTAGGCAGGGTCTGCAGGTCCTTTCATGAATGGGTACCAATAATGACGGCCAGGACGAACGTCCAAGACAATGAGAGGCTGTGGTAGTCAGGGTAGATCGGTATCACTCACCACCCGTGTGTCACACACTGACCCCTAGCCTGCTGAGTACTCTGAGGAGCCAGGAGCTGGGCTCTGCCCCACATGGAGTAGGACAGTGACTTCAAAATGTGTGTAGAGAAAGCCCGAGGTGAAGGACGGGAACCAGGTGTGGGAGGGCTCCGGGCACACGCTCTTACTGGGATCCCAGAAGGAGCTACAAAGCAGGAAACATCTGATCCCCGAGAACCTTAACATAGGGCGCTCTGCCTTTGAAAAAAGAGGACTCAAAGAGCCCAGACAGACTTTTATTCTTCATAAACGAAGTTATTTCGGAGCGCTTTCCCCAAAGGCTGCTGCGGAGCTGCTGAAGGTTTGTGGTCAACAGAAGTCTTTGGCAAAGCTCTTTAGTGACTTTGAAGTTGGAAGTCAATACCTGTCCTGAAATGTGACAGGCTTGTCACCCCACAAGGTCTGGGTGGAGGCAGGGAACCCAGCTCCCTGTCCATCCGGTAGTTAAAAATGTCAGGCTCTATTCTCCACTGGTCTCTAGAATTCTGTTTTCTTCTTGTAGATGTAGAACACCTATAATCATGCAGCAGATTATACAATTAAAATACACAGAGATGCTGCATCATGCATTCCTCAATTATTTCTCAGAGTCAGTGGTATTTTTTGTTATGTTTTTGTTTCTGTGTTTTTAAAAGCTGGCAATGATGTCAACATCAGTAAGTTAAGATGCTCTGCTCCCTGGGCTGTTTATGCTCCGGTGCCTTATTAAATGCACCAGCTAAACAGAAAATGCGGTATAAATATGTTTCATGAGTCATTTCAGGATTCAGTGAAGAGACATTACAATTCGCTCCTGAGTCCATTTTTAGAACCAACTCTTTCAAGACTTCTCCGCAGGACTGCGTCCCCCTGTGCTAGAACTGACAAGACTGTATGCATTACTTTATTTTGATACTGACATTTAAACAATAAAATAAAGCCATTTAAAACAAATAGTAGTGCTTTAAGTGTCTGGGCTGTCAAGATATCAAATTATATAACTTGGAAAAAATCAGAATTCATTGTTAATGGTATGCACTTAACACAAAGGGTCGCGGGAGTACTCAGCGGATATATATTCAGCTACCATGGTGGAGCTAACAGGCTGTGTTCCTTTGGACGGAATTGACTGTGTTCACTTAAATGGACTTGACTCTACTGCAATCACTGTATTCAAATGTCAGAAAAAAAGAGAGAGAGAGAGAGAAAGAGGATGTCACAGAGGGTCACAAATTATGTTGGATTTTGACAGATTGTAGCCTTGCTTTACAAGAGCAGTAACATCTCATTTGTCACCGTTTGATCTGTAAGTGTGTGGATGGGAGCGAAGGGCCCTCCATCCCCGCCACAATTTAATCGCTCTGTGGCCGCTGGTGGCGGTGGGAGCCACCTGCCCGCGCACCGCACTGCTGATCTGTTTTAATTTAATCGTCTGTCAGCTGGATGAAAGCATAAATCGTCTCTTTGATCTGCAAATGGTGTGTTTTTGTAAAACAGGGCGTGGGCTGCAGGGAGAAGGGGTGAGAGTCTAGCACAGGGTGGACGGCAGGGCCCTAGGAAGACACCCACAGCTGCAAACCCAGGAGAGACTCAGTCCTGAAACTTGAGGCCAGGCGGCAGAAGTGGCAGCAGGAAACTTGTTTGTGCTGGAAGCTTAGCCGGAAGATAAAAGCTTTGAGCATCACGAGGTAGCACTTTCAGAAAATCCCAGCCCGCCTTCCTGTTTACGTCCCCTGTCTCCCAGGTACCTGTGCGACCTCTGACTGTAACAAAAGATGACAAGCTTTCCACATTGTCCCTGGAAGTTGTCACTGGTGCAGCCCAATGTCTTCCAGGGAGGGCGGAATAGTCGAATGGGCGGTTGTTAAAATCGGAACCCGTAGAGGCGCACACTTTTAAAGGCAATAAATGAGGCAGGAATTGAACACAAGCGATCGTTCCACCACTGAAGTTCCTGTGAGCTTCTATTCCGTCCCATAGAAAAATGCCACAAGGTATTTTCCACATCCTCTTGTTTTTCATTTCCCAGAATCACAAACAAAGTGTTTTGGTAAATAAAAAGGGAAAATGTCATTGTGCCTACACCAAAAATAAATTGAGTCGTGAAGAATTGTCAAAAATAAAGTCCGTGTTTTGCGGTGTCTCAAATAATGGCCTCTTACTACAGGAATTGAGCCGGTAGGGCGCGATTTCATCACAATTAGTGGCAACACTGTCACCTTTATAAGTTGCTGCCACCTACTATGACTTTGTTTTATGAATTCTATAAACAGAAAATTAGGGGCATGTTATCAATTTTTTATGTAAAAATTTTCCCATCTATTTTTTAACTCAATGGCCAAAAGATTTCTAAGGAAGAATCCATTTCAGGAAAAATCCCCACCAGAAGGCCAGAAATTTCCAAAAAACTTCCCAGCCCATGGGGACTCATTCTACAAAGCAAAGAAAAACTTCCCCTGAAATTCCTTTAAGATACCATGGAAAGCAGAAACAATTCACAGTTCAACTTGAAAACCTAAAAATGTCTTCTGTGGTAATGAGTCTAATAAAATTACCAGCAGAGGAGGCCCCTGAAGACCAGTTGAGTCATCCTGCTCATTCCGGCCCATGTATTTAGTTGGCTTTTGCCTTCCATAACTCCCATGAATGGTTTTTCTGAGCAGTATTTGCATAGGAAACATAAAGGTGTCTCCCCACTTCCATTTATTAAGTTATTCCACCGTGCTGCTCTAGGCTCAGAGGTAAACATCACTGCACTTCAGGTTAAATAAGTCCCACGAAGCAGTTTTGGAAGAACTTGAGCTTTTGGAGTGGGATTTTGAGGAGCGGAAGGTAAATCAAGGTTATGATGCTAATGTGATGGCGGGTGAAGTGAGGGAGCAAGGGAATGCAGATCGCCCTCCCCCTGTGGGGCAGGCTGTGTGTTGGGGGCCAGGACAGACCCCAAAGAAGGGGGAAGGGACACAGGGAGAGCTCCATGCCAGAGATTGAGGGAGGGAGGAGCTGTCCAGAGTGCTGTAGGGACATCTGTCCCAGAAGTGCGGAAGGGTGACCAAACACCGTCTTCATGCATGTGCCCTGTGCTGTCACCCAACCTTTCCTTCCCTCCCTTTCCTTTCCCTCCCCTCCCTTTCCCTCCCCTTCCCTCCCTTCCCCTTCCCTTCCTCTTTCTTTCTTCCTTTTTCTCTCTTTCTCTCTCTTTCTTTCCTTCCTTCTCTCTCTCCTTCCTTCCTTCCTTCTCTCCCTCCCCCTGCTTCTCTCCCTTTCTTCCTTCTCCCTCCCAGAGTAAACGGAAGTGTCTGCACAGCCATTGTCAGTCACACCCGGAGCTCTGCCTTCTCTTCAGTGCCTGAGGTTGGGACTCTGCCCAGGGAGGAGGGCAGAGCCCTCTCTCTTCTGCCCCTTTGCCACTGCTCTGGGCAGGTGGCTTTCCTTGTGTGCCAACCACAGAAATGATCCCCACAGCTCTACCAGTCCTCAATATCCTCGGCTGCTTTTGTCCCTGATGCCTTCATCTTTGCCCGGGGAGCCTCAACCCACCTAGAAAATATCCCCTTAGCTTGGCAAACCCTTGAACTTGCTGCTTGCTCTTCCTTCCAGTGGGGTTTCCTCCCTACCTTCAGGAGAGCACAAATATGTGTGCGTGAGAGCTGAAAAGTCCCCCGTGGACCCGAGGCCACGAGGCCCTGCAGGCAATGCATTCCTTTCTCCTCTCTCGCTGCCCGCAAGCCTACACACAGCAGTGCGGGGCACTCTGGGCCGCAGGCCCTGTTTGCTTAAGACCTGAGGCTGAGCCGCTCTCACCACAGCCAAGTAAGTCCAGTGGGAAAATTGCTTCTCTCTTCCTTAAATGCCTGCATGCCCATGAGCTGCATCAACTTAACTTGCTACAGAGAAGGAAGAATTAGGCCAGGGTACACCTGGTTGCTGGGGATATTATAAGCCGTTATTTTTCTAAACTCAATGTTATCTTGCCAACAACAGGAATTCTGGTTGGGAAATAGTAGCATCTTTAGGATCACTTTGGAACCCAGAATAAAAGAAAATATTCACACTGAAGTTCTTACAGTTATCTAGACTTCACTCTAAGGGCACTTTAGGTTATTAAAGATTACAAGTCAATTTTAATAACTTTCATTTCTACTGCTAACTGTGTGACCTCTAAACTGAAGGTGCACCTGATATCCTACACTCTGCTCTGTACCAAATGCTCCACAGGGAAATGAATGAGGGCCGGGCCCTCCTGTGACAGTGAACTTCACATTTGTGGAGACAGATCACTCTTGAGAGGTGATAAATGCCAGGGGAAGGTACAGTAAGCCATCATATATTAAATATGGTAAAGTACTTTTAAATAATACTGAAGTGGGCCAAACGCACGGTGACAGCCACCACCAAATAGAATTGTAGGCCCAGATTTTCCTTGACAGAATTAACTCCTAGTAGAGAGTTTGACCACAATTGCCAGCATACACGTGTATGTCAGCAAACGCGTCAGTAAGAACGTTGTGTTGCATGGCCCTCTTCTGTCTTTATCACAGCAGATTACTTTAAGGAAAAAGAGGCTAATTGCCTCTAAAGTAGATTTAAGCTAAGATTACTTAGTGAATCACAAAGTGTTCCATTTTATCAAATCTGATTTGAATAGTTAGAGGTTGTGTTGTGCATTTACTCATAAAACAGTTATTGCGGCAACTGCAGATATGCAGTTATGTTTTGTTACTTCTGGAAGGAAGTAGGAAGGCAGAACCAGGAATTGTGCTCAGAGGGCCCAGGGCACCACTGGGACAGTGACAAGGTGGCCTCTGTATGCAAACAGGGCTGTGGCCCAGCCAAAGACCCGAGAGACATGAGCCAAATCACCTCGGGGATCCATGCAGAATCAGTGATCGTGAGAGTGCCGTGGCTCTGTGTGACAGATTAACGATCAGTTAAGGCCTTCCCTGAATTTTGATAGACGTGTTCTGAAAGTAGCTTTCATGGGAGATGCCGAGTATGGAAAGAAGGTGGAAGACAATTCAAAACAAACAACTAGAGAGACACTCACACCCAGCAGCGCAGAGCACATGCGTGCCATTTATTGGCGGGTCATTCACAAGACACGACCCCTCCTCTTTCCCCTCCCTGGATTATTCTGAATATTCTAATGTTGGAGGTGTTTTCTGAACTACCGAAACGGGTGAAGCTGTTTTTCTAACAAGATGCAGTGTGATTGCTTCTTTGGGTTTTAATAATATGCTTGCTGATTTCTGCCTATTTGAAATGAGCTCAGATCCCTGAGAACTGCCCGAGCTGGGGACTGCGTAACTGCACCCCTGGAGGCAGGCCTGGGTTAAGCCCCTCAGCAGTAGAGCCTGAAATAGCACACGGGCTTGGGAGCTCAGGGCTGGGAGCGGCGACGCCCACACAGTCCAGCACGGGCCGCACTGCGTTGTCCACCCCTGCTGTTTCCGTGACTTGGATACCAGGGGCTCTGGGGAGGATTAGGTTATGAGTTGGTGAATCTGTGATTCTCTAAGAAGGTCTTAGGATGTCTAAAAATATCTTCGTCTTCTCTCTTGACACTTAGAGGAAAGGTATTTTGCAATTGCCTCAGAAAAGAGACCAAGATGAATTTATGATCTGAATGCCCATGTTAAATATTTGCCCTAAAAGCCATGAGACCAGGGCGACTGTGCATATATGAAACACATTTTTTCCAGGCGAACATTTTCAGAAGAAGGGAGGATAATATTTAAGTTGATGAAAGATGCAAACATGGCTTTATTGGGTTTCTGAATTCAAATTAAAAGAATAAATATTTCATCAGTGATGCTAATTAAAGATTGGTCAAAGATTTGTCTGTGTCTCATAGAGCAAATACCAATCAGAACTGATTAAGAGAAGTAACATTTATTGGACTGCTGGGCCACAGAAAGAAAGATGGCACTGCTCTTCCTGTTCCTGAGTAGCGGCTGTTTGATTATAAACTTGATGTTCAGAAGACATCAGCACTTCTTGACATTCCGTCACTCTATTCCTTCCAAAATAACGTTTGGATCGAGATGGCGTAGGGCTAATGCTTGAAGGTGTTTGACTATATATGCTGGGTTTTAGTGGCTTTGTGTACTTCTACTGTTTCCCAAACATTCATTTGTTGCTATCCTTGTTTTTAAAGAAAGTACTTAAAGTCAATTGCAAGGACCTACCATCCGATCATGATGGTCGTATGTTTCTTTGTAATTTTAAGTGTTTATATCTCTCATGAGATGCAGAGTTCTGCTAAAACAGCTGCCTCCCCAGTGAAAACAGTCCCTGAGGCACCAACACAAATGCGATGGTAAGGTCACGGGCGCAGGGCACAGGCTGGCTCCCCACCCTGCAGGACCCTGCAGGGTCGGTCTGGGCCCCGGCTTCAAAAAAAACAAACAAACCAGGCATACATCCGGGTCCTGCCAGGACGGATCCCTCCTCTTTCACTGCACAGGATTCTACGTGTGTGATTTGCCATTCAGTCCCCACCGTCTTTACTACTTGCTTGGCCTCTCCTCTCCTCCCCCTCCCCCTCCCACTCCCATCCCTTCACCTCCCCTCCCCTCTCCTTTCCTTTATTTTCCTTTCCAGTTCAGCTGGTGTCAGAGTAGCCTTGCTTGTCTCCATAATAAATGTAAACATCGTGGTCAAGCCTGGACGGACGCCAGCCCTGGTGGCCAGCTCGTTTGACCGCTGACTCTGTGCACTTTTCTCCGGGTTGTGGTCCATCTTTAGCTCCGTCCCAGCGCCTGCCTGTGATTTCAGCAGCGGCCAGCATACTCTTCGCTGCGTGCTAGGTGGGGACCTTCTTTGTACCTTGCCAAGGACAACAGCACCGTGATACATTCAGTCACTGCTGTATTACAAGCGAGTTCTCTGTGGATGCCCCTCTCAGAGGCGCCCTGGAAGACCTGCAGGTACATCTGTGGGTTTATCTGAGGATAAACTACCTTCCTCTGTTAAGCAGAGGAAAGGTCCCAGTGCTGGGGCGTCGTCCCCTCCGCCTGCCGCAGACAGGGTGGGGTATGCCGCAGAGACACATGTCCACTTGGAGCCAGCCTTGCTACCACCGGCGCAACACAGTGAAGAGTTAAAGGAATTCTCCCCCTGACCTATGCAGGCGGCTCCCACCCCGTCTTTTGTATGTACGTGTTACATACCAGGTACATTAACATTCACATTTAAATTTCAAATGAGTTAAATACACCCTTGCTTTCAAATAAGTGACTGATTTTTGTTCCTCTCATTGTATATTAATATTAATATTATGGAATCTCCCGTAGCCTCGCGCTCCTTGCTGACGCTCTCATAATTGGGTTGAGGGCAGAGTACGGAGGGTCATCTTGTGTAGCTTATCTCCGCAAGAGAAAGAGTGGCCAATCGTAAGGGGAAGCGGCCATAAAATGGTAACAAAAAAATTGAAAAGGAGATTTAATCTCTGGCCAATTTGAAACATATCCCAGCGAATCCATAGAGAAAAAGATAAAGTGTGACTATGAGTAAGTTAACTAAACGCATTACCCCTGCAAGGGAAGATGGGGTTAGTCTATTGTACATGTTTAATTTCCTATTAGTCTCTGGCGTTTACTACCTCGGCTGAGTTGGGGCATCTGTAAATTCAGTTAAATACAGTGCATTGTCTAAACATATCAGGGCTCCAATCAGTCACCCCGGGCGCTGATAAGCAGCCTCTTGTATTATTGAATCTACAATGGGAGGGCTCTGCAGCCTCCGAGATAAGGGCTAGGTTTTCACTTTTAAGTGCGGCGTGGGTCCAGGAAGGAACCTGGCCCCTGGCCCTGCGGTTATTTCTCCGGCTGCTTTGCTTTATGTGAGGGATACGATTTTGGTTTTCGGATGTATGACATCTTCCTTTAGTTTTACCGAAAACTCTGAATCCAAGAGGAAGCTATAGCAGGGCAGCTGAATGTTGCAGGCAAACAAAATCAGCCTTCCTGTTATTTTGAAGATAGCGACAGCTTCTTTCAAAGATTCTTTAATTTTCTTTTTTAATTTAAGCTCTCTTTATTGATTTTTGCATTCCTTCCAGGCTGGGCACATTGGGATGAGACCCAGTCTTTATAGTTTCCTTTCCTACTTTTTCTCTCTCCTAGTTCCACTGAAATTTGTATTAAGAATCCCTTTACTGACTGATCCTCAGAAAGCAGATCGTTTCAGCTCTCATGAACTTGAGAGCAGGTCTGTACATCACTAGCAAATGTCTTTCCAAGCTCCACGTACAGTTTTTCTTTTTCTGTTGTTACTACTCTATTTAATCTCACATACTTCTATTACACTGGTTATTTTACTACTGGTAACTGTAAGTAGATGCATATTGGTATTTTTTAGTGTAATTGCTATTTTATATTTAAAATACTGCTTTTTGTCTGGGAGATGTTAGCTATTCTCACTCCTGTGTAACATTTGCATATCGTTTCCTAAAACGTTTATTTATTCAGATCCTGGTTAATATGTCGCAGGAAGGTCATCATGGTACCTATTTCACACTTTGCTTCTTAATAGAATGATTGATAATTTTTGCAAACGATTCCATATGTCTAGTACTCTCATGTCTGTGGAAGCACGGATCACATTGCCTTCATTGGATTTTATGAGTTTATATTTCCTCTTTCCCAAACAGATGCTTTACTACAGCTGCTATTTGTTTAGTAAATTGGTTCACACGCCATAGTTCTGTTTTCACATAACAGAGTGGATCTGACCAACAACATTAGTGAGAAAAAGAGAAAATAGAAAAGGAAAATGGCTTCACGAAGTTACTGCTTCAGAGCTCTGTTTCATGACGTCTTCCTCCCCCTTCCCTCCCCTCAATTCCCCTCCCTTCCCCTCACTTCCGTTCCCCTCCCTTCCCTTCCTTTCCCTTCCCTCCCCTCCTTTCCCTCCCCCCTTCTTTCCCTTCCTCCCCTCCCTTTCCTTTCCTTTCCTTTCCTTTCCTTTCCTTTCCTTTCCTTTCCTTTCCTTTTTCCTTTCCTTTCCTTTCCTTT